>NW_027552607.1:0-69166 GCF_045843805.1 Urocitellus parryii | reverse complement strand
AGGAAACTCGTAGTTTTTCAGAAGCTTGGCAACCCCTTTCAATGAAAGTGATTCTCTTCAGTCTCTTCTTGGGGCTACTTCAATAGGACACAAACCATAGCGATAGAACTTGGAACTACATTATTGTGCCAAGTTTCAAAGAGCTAGCACAAACCGTGTTTGATTTAGAGTTCCAACTACATGTATCCATATAGGAGAAAACAGAGTGAAACCTAAAGATGAAAACGGTTCCTGCAAAGGAACGGTTTAAATTAGAAGAACAAAATTTCGTGAGCCACGTGGGACTGGTGTACTGATCATTACCTGCAAGTATCATCAAGATTGGGTGAAAAAATGTTTGCTCAGATTCCAGGAAACTCGTAGTTTTTTGGAAGCTTGGCAACCCCTTTCATTGAAAGTGATTCTCGTCAGGCTCTGCTTGGGGCTACTTCAATAGGGCACAAACCATAGCGATAGAACTTGGAACTACATTATTGTGTCAAGTTTCAAAGAGCTAGCACAAACCGTGTTTTGATTTAGAGTTCCAACTACATGTATCCATATAGGAGAAAACAGAGTGAAACCTAATCATGAAAACGGTTACTGCAAATTAACGGTTAACCCTAGAAGAACGAAATTTGTGAGCCAAGTGGGATTGGTGTACTGATCATTACCTGCAAATATCATCAAGATTGGGTGAAAAAATATTTGCTGATATTTCAGGAAACTCGTAGATTTTGGAAGCTTGGCAACCCCTTTCAATGAAAGTGATTCTCGTCAGTCTCGTCTTGGGGCTACTTCAATAGGACACAAACCAAGCAATAGAACTTGGAACTACATTATTGTGCCAAGTTTCAAAGAGCTAGCAGATACCGTGTTTGATTTAGAGTTCCAACTACATGTATCCATATAGGAGAAAACAGAGTGAAACCTAATCATGAAAACGGTTACTGCAAAGGAACGGTTTAACCTAGAAGAACGAAATATGGTGACCCAAGTGGGATTGGTGTCCTGCTCATACCTGCAAGTATCATCAAGATTGGGTGAAAAAAATGTTTGCTCAGATTTCAGGAAATCATAGTTTTTTGGAACCTTGGCAACCCCTTTCAATGAAAGTGATTCTCGTCAGTCTCTGCTTGGAGCTACTTCAATAGGACACAAACCATAGCGATAGAACTTGGAACTACATTATTGTGCCAAGTTTCAAAGAGCTAGCACAAACCGTGTTTGATTTAGAGTTCCAAATACATGTATCCATATAGGAGAAAACAGAGTGAAACCGGAACATGAAAACGGTTACTGCAAAGGAACGGTTTACCCTGGAAGAATGAAATTTGGTGAGCCAAGTGGGATTGGTGTACTGATCATTACCTGCAAATATCATCAAGATTGGGTGAAAAAATGTTTACTGAGAATACAGGAAACTCGTAGTTTTATGAAAGCTTGGCAACTCCTTTCTATGAAAGTGATTCTCGTCAGTCTCTGCTTGGGGCTACTTCATTAGGACACACACCATAGCGATAGAACATGGAACTACATTATTGTGCCAAGTTTCAAAGAGCTAGCACAAACCGAGTTTGATTTAGAGTTCCAAATACATGTATCCATATAGGAGAAAACAGAGTGAAACCTAAACATGAAAACGGTTACTGCAAAGGAACGGTTTAACCTAGAAGAACGAAATTTGGTGAGCCAAGTGGGATTGGTGTACTGATCATTACCTGCAAGTATCATCAAGATTGGGTGAAAAAATGTTTGCTGAGATTTCAGGAAACTCGTAGTATTTTGGAATCTTGGCAACCCCTTTCAATGAATGTGATTCTCGTCAGTCTCTGCTTGGGGCTACTTGAATAGGACACAAACCATAGCTATAGAACTTGGAACTACATTATTGTGCCAAGTTTGAAAGAGCTAGCACAAACCGTGTTTGATTTAGAGTTCCAAATACATGTATCCATATATGAGAAAACAGAGTGAAACCTAAACATGAAAACGGTTACTGCAAATTAAAGGTTAACCCTAGAAGAACGAAATTTGGTGAGCCAAGTGGGATTGGTGTACTGATCATTACCTGCAAGTATCATCAAGATTGGGTGAAAAAATGTTTGCTGAGATTTCAGGAAACTCGTAGTTTTTCAGAAGCTTGGCAACCCCTTTCAATGAAAGTGATTCTCGTCAGTCTCTGCTTCTGGCTACTTCAATAGGACACAAACCATAGCGATAGAACTTGGAACTACATTATTGTGCCAAGTTTCTAAGAGCTAGCACAAACCGTGTTTGATTTAGAGTTCCAACTACATGTATCCATATAGGAGAAAACAGAGTGAAACCTAAACATGAAAACCGTTACTGCAAAGGAACGGTTTAACCTAGAAGAACGAAATTTGGAGAGCAAAGTGGGATTGGTGTACTGATCATTACCTGCAAGTATCACCAAGATTGGGTGAAAACAATGTTTGCTCAGATTTCAGGAAATCGTAGTTTTTGGAAGCTTGGCAACCCCTTTCAATGAAAGTGATTCTCGTCAGTCTCTGCTTGGGGCCACTTGAAAGAGCTAGCACAAACCGTGTTTGATTTAGAGTTCCAACTACATGTATCCATATAGGAGAAAACAGAGTGAAACCTAAACATGAAAACGGTTCCTGCAAAGGAACGGTTTAAACTAGAAGACAAAAATTTGGTGAGCCACGTGGGACTGGTGTCCTGATCATTACCTGCAAGTATCATCAAGATTGGGTGAAAAATGTTTGCTGAGATTTCAGGAAACTCGTAGTTGTTCGGAAGCTTGGCAACCCCTTTCAATGAAAGTGATTCTCGTCAGTCTCTGCTGGGAGCTACTTCAATAGGGCACAAACCATAGCGATAGAACTTGGAACTACATTATTGTGTCAAGTTTCAAAGAGCTAGCACAAACCGTGTTTGATTTAGAGTTCCAACTACATGTATCCATATAGGAGAAAACAGAGTGAAACCTAATCATGAAAACGGTTAATGCAAATTAACGGTTAACCCTAGAAGAACGAAATTTGTGAGCCAAGTGGGATTGGTGTACTGATCATTACCTGCAAATATCATCAAGATTGGGTGAAAAAATATTTGCTGATATTTCAGGAAACTCGTAGATTTTGGAAGCTTGGCAACCCCTTTCAATGAAAGTGATTCTCGTCAGGCTCGTCTTGGGGCTACTTCAATAGGACACAAACCAAGCAATAGAACTTGGAACTACATTATTGTGCCAAGTTTCAAAGAGCTAGCAGATACCGTGTTTGATTTAGAGTTCCAACTACATGTATCCATATAGGAGAAAACAGAGTGAAACCTAATCATGAAAACGGTTACTGCAAAGGAACGGTTTAACCTAGAAGAACGAAATATGGTGACCCAAGTGGGATTGGTGTCCTGATCATACCTGCAAGTATCATCAAGATTGGGTGAAAAAAATGTTTGCTCAGATTTCAGGAAATCATAGTTTTTTGGAACCTTGGCAACCCCTTTCAATGAAAGTGATTCTCATCAGTCTCTGCTTGGAGCTACCTCAATAGGACACAAACCATAGCGATAGAACTTGGAACTACATTATTGTGCCAAGTTTCAAAGAGCTAGCACAAACCGTGTTTGATTTAGAGTTCCAAATACATGTATCCATATAGGAGAAAACAGAGTGAAACCGGAACATGAAAACGGTTACTGCAAAGGAACGGTTTACCCTGGAAGAATGAAATTTGGTGAGCCAAGTGGGATTGGAGTACTGATCATTACCTGCAAATATCATCAAGATTGGGTGAAAAAATGTTTACTGAGAATACAGGAAACTCGTAGTTTTATTAAAGCTTGGCAACTCCTTTCTATGAAAGTGATTCTCGTCAGTCTCTGCTTGGGGCTACTTCATTAGGACACACACCATAGCGATAGAACATGGAACTACATTATTGTGCCAAGTTTCAAAGAGCTAGCACAAACCGTGTTTGATTTAGAGTTCCAAATACATGTATCCATATAGGAGAAAACAGAGTGAAACCTAAACATGAAAACGGTTTACTGCAAAGGAACGGTTTAACCTAGAAGAACGAAATTTGGTGAGCCAAGTGGGATTGGTGTACTGATCATTACCTGCAAGTATCATCAAGATTGGGTGAAAAAATGTTTGCTGAGATTTCAGGAAACTCGTAGTATTTTGGAATCTTGGCAACCCCTTTCAATGAATGTGATTCTCATCAGTCTCTGCTTGGGGCTACTTGAATAGGACACAAACCATAGCTATAGAACTTGGAACTACATTATTGTGCCAAGTTTGAAAGAGCTAGCACAAACCGTGTTTGATTTAGAGTTCCAACTACATGTATCCATATATGAGAAAACAGAGTGAAACCTAAACATGAAAACGGTTACTGCAAATTAAACGTTAACCCTAGAAGAACGAAATTTGGTGAGCCAAGTGGGATTGGTGTACTGATCATTACCTGCAAGTATCATCAAGATTGGGTGAAAAAATGTTTGCTGAGATTTCAGGAAACTCGTAGTTTTTCAGAAGCTTGGCAACCCCTTTCAATGAAAGTGATTCTCGTCAGTCTCTGCTTCTGGCTACTTCAATAGGACACAAACCATAGCGATAGAACTTGGAACTACATTATTGTGCCAAGTTTCAAAGAGCTAGCACAAACCGTGTTTGATTTAGAGTTCCAACTACATGTATCCATATAGGAGAAAACAGAGTGAAACCTAAAGATGAAAACGGTTCCTGCAAAGGAACGGTTTAAATTAGAAGAACAAAATTTGGTGAGCCACGTGGGACTGGTGTACTGATCATTACCTGCAAGTATCATCAAGATTGGGTGAAAAAATGTTTGCTGAGATTTCAGGAAACTCGTAGATTTTTGCAAGCTTGGCAACCCCTTTCAATGAAAGTGAGTCTCGTCAGTCTCTGCTTGGGGCTACTTCAATACGACACAAACCATAGCGATAGAACTTGGAACTACATTATTGTGCCAAGTTTCAAAGAGCTAGCACAAACCGTGTTTGATTTAGAGTTCCAACTACATGTATCCATATAGGAGAAAACAGAGTGAAACCTAAACATGAAAACCGTTACTGCAAAGGAACGGTTTAACCTAGAAGAACGAAATTTGGAGAGCAAAGTGGGATTGGTGTACTGATCATTACCTGCAAGTATCACCAAGATTGGGTGAAAACAATGTTTGCTCAGATTTCAGGAAATCGTAGTTTTTTGGAAGCTTGGCAACCCCTTTCAATGAAAGTGATTCTCGTCAGTCTCTGCTTGGGGCCACTTGAAAGAGCTAGCACAAACCGTGTTTGATTTAGAGTTCCAACTACATGTATCCATATAGGAGAAAACAGAGTGAAACCTAAACATGAAAACGGTTCCTGCAAAGGAACGGTTTAAACTAGAAGACAAAAATTTGGTGAGCCACGTGGGACTGGTGTCCTGATCATTACCTGCAAGTATCATCAAGATTGGGTGAAAAATGTTTGCTGAGATTTCAGGAAACTCGTAGTTGTTCAGAAGCTTGGCAACCCCTTTCAATGAAAGTGATTCTCGTCAGTCTCTGCTGGGAGCTACTTCAATAGGACACAAACCATAGAGATAGAACTTGGAACTACATTATTGTGCCAAGTTTCAAAGAGCTAGCACAAACCGTGTTTGATTTAGAGTTCCAAATACATGTATCCATATAGGAGAAAACAGAGTGAAACCTAAACATGAAAACGGTTACTGCAAAGGAACGGTTTACCCTGGAAGAATGAAATTTGGTGAGCCAAGTGGGATTCGTGTACTGATCATTACCTGCAAATATCATCAACATTGGGTGAAAAAATATTTACTGAGAATACAGGAATCTCGTAGTTTTTTTGGAAGCTTGGCAACCCCTTTAAATGAAAGTGATTCTCGTCAGTCTCTGCTTGGGGCTACTACAATAGGAGACAACCATAGCGATAGAACTTGGAACTACATTATTGTGCCAAGTTTTAAGGAGCTAGCACAAACCGTGTTTGATTTAGAGTTCCAATTACATGTATCCATATAGGAGAAAACAGAGTGAAACCTAAACATGAAAACGGTTACTGCAAAGGAAAGGTTTAACCTAGAAGAACGAAATTTGGTGAGCCAAGTGGGATTGGTGTACTGATCATTACCTGCAAGTATCATCAAGATTGGGTGTAAAAATGTTTGCTGAGATTTCAGGAAACTCGTAGTTTTTCAGAAGCTTGGCAACCCCTTTCAATGAAAGTGATTCTCGTCAGTCTCTGCTTGGGGCTACTTCAATAGGGCAGAAACCATAGCGATAGAACTTGGACCTACATTATTCTGCCAAGTTTGAAAGAGCTAGCACAAACCGTGTTTGATTTAGAGTTCCAAATACATGTATCCATATAGGAGAAAACAGAGTGAAACCTAAACATGAAAACGGTTCCTGCAAAGGAACGGTTTACCCTGGAATAATGAAATTTCTTGAGCCAAGTGGGATTCGTGTACTGATCATTACCTGCAAATATCATCAAGATTGGGTGAAAAAATGTTTACTGAGAATACAGGAAACTCGTAGTTTTTTGAAAGCTTGGCAACTCCTTTCAATGAAAGTGATTCTCGTCAGTCTCTGCTTGGGGCTACTTGAATAGGACACAAACCATAGCGATAGAACATGGAACTACATTATTGTGCCAAGTTTCAAAGAGCTAGCACAAACCGTGTTTGATTTAGAGTTCCAACTACATGTATCCATATAGGAGAAAACAGAGTGAAACCTAAACATGAAAACGGTTACTGCAAAGGAACGGTTTAACCTAGAAGAACGAAATTTGGCGAGCCAAGTGGGATTGGTGTACTGATCATTACCTGCAAGTATCACCAAGATTGGGTGAAAAAAATGTTTGCTCAGGTTTCAGGAAATCGTAGTTTTTTGGAAGCTTGGCAACCCCTTTCAATGAAAGTGATTCTTGTCAGTCTCTGCTTGGGGCTACTTCAATAGGACACAAACCATAGAGATAGAACTTGGAACTACATTATTGTGCCAAGTTTCAAAGAGCTAGCACAAACCGTGTTTGATTTAGAGTTCCAAATACATGTATCCATATAGGAGAAAACAGAGTGAAACCTAAACATGAAAACGGTTACTGCAAAGGAACGGTTTACCCTGGAAGAATGAAATTTGGTGAGCCAAGTGGGATTCGTGTACTGATCATTACCTGCAAATATCATCAAGATTGGGTGAAAAAATGTTTACTGAGAATACAGGAAACTCGTAGTTTTTTGGAAGCTTGGCAACCCCTTTCAATGAAAGTGATTCTCGTCAGTCTCTGCTTGGGGCTACTACAATAGGAGACAAACCATAGCGATATAACTTGGAACTACCTTATTGTGCCAAGTTTTAAGGAGCTAGCACAACCGTGTTTGATTTAGAGTTCCAATTACATGTATCCATATAGGAGAAAACAGAGTGAAACCTAAACATGAAAACGGTTACTGCAAAGGAAAGGTTTAACCTAGAAGAACGAAATTTGGTGAGCCACGTGGGATTGGTGTACTTATCATTACCTGCCAGTATCATCAAGATTGGTTGTAAAAATGTTTGCTGAGATTTCAGGAAACTCGTAGTTTTTCAGAAGCTTGGCAACCCCTTTCAATGGAAGTGATTCTCGTCAGTCTCTGCTTGGGCTACTTCAATAGGACAGAAACCATAGCGATAGAACTTGGACCTACATTATTTTGCCAAGTTTGAAAGAGCTAGCACAAACCGTGTTTGATTTAGAGTTCCAACTACATGTATCCATATAGGAGAAAACAGAGTGAAACCTAAACATGAAAACGGTTCCTGCAAAGGAACGGTTTAAACTAGAAGACAAAAATTTGGTGAGCCACGTGGGACTGGTGTCCTGATCATTACCTGCAAGTATCATCAAGATTGGGTGAAAAAATATTTGCTGAGATTTCAGGAAACTCGTAGTTGTTCGGAAGCTTGGCAACCCCTTTCAATGAAAGTGATTCTCGTCAGTCTCTGCTTGGGGCTACTTCAATAGGACACAAACCATAGCGATAGAACTTGGAACTACATTATTGTGCCAAGTTTCAAAGAGCTAGCACAAACCGTGTTTGATTTAGAGTTCCAAATACATGTATCCATATAGGAGAAAACAGAGTGAAACCTAAACATGAAAACGGTTCCTGCAAAGGAACGGTTTAACCTAGAAGACAAAAATTTGGTGAGCCACGTGGGACTGGTGTCCTGATCATTACCTGCAAGTATCATCAAGATTGGGTGAAAAAATGTTTGCTGAGATTTCAGGAAACTCGTAGGTTTTCGGAAGCTTGGCAACCCCTTTCAATGAAAGTGATTCTCGTCAGTCTCTGCTGGGGCGACGTCAATAGGATACAAACCATAGCGATAGAACTTGGAACTACATTATTGTGCCAAGTTTCAAAGAACTAGCACAAACCGTGTTTGATTTAGAGTTCCAACTACATGTATCCATATAGGAGAAAACAGAGTGAAACCTAAACATGAAAACGGTTACTGCAAAGGAACGGTTTAAACTAGAAGACAAAATTTGGTGAGCCACGTGGGACTGGTGTCCTGATCATTACCTGCAAGTATCATCAAGATTGGGTGAAAAATGTTTGCTGAGATTTCAGGAAACTCGTAGTTGTTCAGAAGCTTGGCAACCCCTTTCAATGAAAGTGATTCTCGTCAGTCTCTGCTGGGAGCTACTTCAATAGGACACAAACCATAGAGATAGAACTTGGAACTACATTATTGTGCCAAATTTCAAAGAGCTAGCACAAACCGTGTTTGATTTAGAGTTCCAAATACATGTATCCATATAGGAGAAAACAGAGTGAAACCTAAACATGAAAACGGTTACTGCAAAGGAACGGTTTACCCTGGAAGAATGAAATTTGGTGAGCCAAGTGGGATTCGTGTACTGATCATTACCTGCAAATATCATCAACATTGGGTGAAAAAATATTTACTGAGAATACAGGAAACTCGTAGTTTTTTTGGAAGCTTGGCAACCCCTTTCAATGAAAGTGATTCTCGTCAGTCTCTGCTTGGGGCTACTACAATAGGAGACAACCATAGCGATAGAACTTGGAACTACATTATTGTGCCAAGTTTTAAGGAGCTAGCACAAACCGTGTTTGATTTAGAGTTCCAATTACATGTATCCATATAGGAGAAACAGAGTGAAACCTAAACATGAAAACGGTTACTGCAAAGGAAAGGTTTAACCTAGAAGAACGAAATTTGGTGAGCCAAGTGGGATTGGTGTACTGATCATTACCTGCAAGTATCATCAAGATTGGGTGTAAAAATGTTTGCTGAGATTTCAGGAAACTCGTAGTTTTTCAGAAGCTTGGCAACCCCTTTCAATGAAAGTGATTCTCGTCAGTCTCTGCTTGGGGCTACTTCAATAGGACAGAAACCATAGCGATAGAACTTCTACCTACATTATTCTGCCAAGTTTGAAAGAGCTAGCACAAACCGTGTTTGATTTAGAGTTCCAAATACATGTATCCATATAGGAGAAAACAGAGTGAAACCTAAACATGAAAACGGTTCCTGCAAAGGAACGGTTTACCCTGGAATAATGAAATTTCTTGAGCCAAGTGGGATTCGTGTACTGATCATTACCTGCAAATATCATCAAGATTGGGTGAAAAAATGTTTACTGAGAATACAGGAAACTCGTAGTTTTTTGAAAGCTTGGCAACTCCTTTCAATGAAAGTGATTCTCGTCAGTCTCTGCTTGGGGCTACTTGAATAGGACACAAACCATAGCGATAGAACATGGAACTACATTATTGTGCCAAGTTTCAAAGAGCTAGCACAAACCGTGTTTGATTTAGAGTTCCAACTACATGTATCCATATAGGAGAAAACAGAGTGAAACCTAAACATGAAAACGGTTACTGCAAAGGAACGGTTTAACCTAGAAGAACGAAATTTGGCGAGCCAAGTGGGATTGGTGTACTGATCATTACCTGCAAGTATCACCAAGATTGGGTGAAAAAAATGTTTGCTCAGATTTCAGGAAATCGTAGTTTTTTGGAAGCTTGGCAACCCCTTTCAATGAAAGTGATTCTCGTCAGTCTCTGCTTGGGGCTACTTCAATAGGACACAAACCATAGAGATAGAACTTGGAACTACATTATTGTGCCAAGTTTCAAAGAGCTAGCACAAACCGTGTTTGATTTAGAGTTCCAAATACATGTATCCATATAGGAGAAAACAGAGTGAAACCTAAACATGAAAACGGTTACTGCAAAGGAACGGTTTACCCTGGAAGAATGAAATTTGGTGAGCAAGTGGGATTCGTGTACTGATCATTACCTGCAAATATCATCAAGATTGGGTGAAAAAATGTTTACTGAGAATACAGGAAACTCGTAGTTTTTTGGAAGCTTGGCAACCCCTTTCAATGAAAGTGATTCTCGTCAGTCTCTGCTTGGGGCTACTACAATAGGAGACAAACCATAGCGATATAACTTGGAACTACCTTATTGTGCCAAGTTTTAAGGAGCTAGCACAAACCGTGTTTGATTTAGAGTTCCAATTACATGTATCCATATAGGAGAAAACAGAGTGAAACCTAAACATGAAAACGGTTACTGCAAAGGAAAGGTTTAACCTAGAAGAACGAAATTTGGTGAGCCACGTGGGATTGGTGTACTTATCATTACCTGCCAGTATCATCAAGATTGGGTGTAAAAATGTTTGCTGAGATTTCAGGAAACTCGTAGTTTTTCAGAAGCTTGGCAACCCCTTTCAATGGAAGTGATTCTCGTCAGTCTCTGCTTGGGGCTACTTCAATAGGACAGAAACCATAGCGATAGAACTTGGACCTACATTATTTTGCCAAGTTTGAAAGAGCTAGCACAAACCGTGTTTGATTTAGAGTTCCAACTACATGTATCCATATAGGAGAAAACAGAGTGAAACCTAAACATGAAAACGGTTCCTGCAAAGGAACGGTTTAAACTAGAAGACAAAAATTTGGTGAGCCACGTGGGACTGGTGTCCTGATCATTACCTGCAAGTATCATCAAGATTGGGTGAAAAAATATTTGCTGAGATTTCAGGAAACTCGTAGTTGTTCGGAAGCTTGGCAACCCCTTTCAATGAAAGTGATTCTCGTCAGTCTCTGCTTGGGGCTACTTCAATAGGACACAAACCATAGCGATAGAACTTGGAACTACATTATTGTGCCAAGTTTCAAAGAGCTAGCACAAACCGTGTTTGATTTAGAGTTCCAAATACATGTATCCATATAGGAGAAAACAGAGTGAAACCTAAACATGAAAACGGTTCCTGCAAAGGAACGGTTTAACCTAGAAGACAAAAATTTGGTGAGCCACGTGGGACTGGTGTCCTGATCATTACCTGCAAGTATCATCAAGATTGGGTGAAAAAATGTTTGCTGAGATTTCAGGAAACTCGTAGGTTTTCGGAAGCTTGGCAACCCCTTTCAATGAAAGTGATTCTCGTCAGTCTCTGCTGGGGCGACGTCAATAGACACAAACCATAGCGATAGAACTTGGAACTACATTATTGTGCCAAGTTTCAAAGAACTAGCACAAACCGTGTTTGATTTAGAGTTCCAACTACATGTATCCATATAGGAGAAAACAGAGTGAAACCTAAACATGAAAACGGTTACTGCAAAGGAACGGTGAACCCTAGAAGAACGAAATTCGGTGAGCCAAGTACGACTGGTGTACTGATCATTACCTGCAAGTATCATCAAGATTGGTTGAAAAAATGTTTGCTGAGATTTCAGGAAACTCGCAGTTTTTTGGAAGCTTGGCAACCCCTTTCAATGAAAGTGATTCTCCTCAGTCTCTGCTTGGGGCTACTACAATAGGAGACAAACCATAGCGATAGAACTTGGAACTACATTATTGTGCCAAGTTTTAAGGAGCTAGCACAAACCGTGTTTGATTTAGAGTTCCAATTATATGTATCCATATAGGAGAAAACAGAGTGAAACCTAAACATGAAAACGGTTACTGCAAAGGAAAGGTTTAACCTAGAAGAACGAAATTTGGTGAGCCAAGTGGGATTGGTGTACTTATCATTACCTGCCAGTATCATCAAGATTGGGTGCAAAAATGTTTGCTGAGATTTCAGGAAACTCGTAGTTTTTCAGAAGCTTGGCAACCCCTTTCAATGAAAGTGATTCTCGTCAGTCTCTGCTTGGGGCTACTTCAATAGGACAGAAACCATAGCGATAGAACTTGGACCTACATTATTCTGCCAAGTTTGAAAGAGCTAGCACAAACCGTGTTTGATTTAGAGTTCCAACTACATGTATCCATATAGGAGAAAACAGAGTGAAACCTAAACATGAAAACGGTTCCTGCAAAGGAACGGTTTACCCTGGAAGAATGAAATTTGGTGAGCCAAGTGGGATTGGTGTACTGATCATTACCTGCAAATACCATCAAGATTGGGTGAAAAAATGTTTACTGAGAATACAGGAAACTCGTGGTTTTTTGAAAGCTTGGCAACTCCTTTCAATGAAAGTGATTCTCGTCAGTCTCTGCTTGGGGCTACTTGAATAGGACACAAAGCATAGCGATAGAACATGGAACTACATTATTGTGCCAAGTTTCAAAGAGCTAGCACAAACCGTGTTTGATTTAGAGTTCCAACTACATGTATCCATATAGGAGAAAGCAGAGTGAAACCTAAACATGAAAACGGTTACTGCAAAGGAACGGTTTACCCTGGAAGAACGAAATTTGGTGAGCCAAGTGGGATTGGTGTACTGATCATTACCTGCAAATATCATCAAGATTGGGTGAAAAAATGTTTACTGAGAATACAGGAAACTCGTAGTTTTTGGGAAGCTACTTAACTCCTTTCAATGAAAGTGATTCTCGTCAGTCTCTGCTTGGGGCTACTTGAATAGGACACAAACCAAAGCGATAGAACTTGGAAGTACATTATTGTGCCATTTTTCAAAGAAGTAGCAGAAACCGTGTTTGATTTAGAGTTCCAAATACATGTATCCATATAGGAGAAAACAGAGTGAAACTTAAACATGAAAACGGATTCTGCAAACGAACGGTTTAACCTAGAAGAACGAAATTTGCTGAGCCAAGTGGGACTGGTGTACTGATCATTACCTGCAAGTATCATCAAGATTGGGTGAAAAAATGTTTGCTGAGGTTTCAGGAAACTCGTAGTTTTTTGGAAGCTTGGCAACCCCTTTCAATGAAAGTGATTCTCTTCAGTCTCTTCTTGGGGCTACTTCAATAGGACACAAACCATAGGGATAGAACTTGGAACTACATTATTGTGCCAAGTTTCAAAGAGCTAGCACAAACCGTGTTTGATTTAGAGTTCCAAATACATGTATCCATATAGGAGAAAACAGAGTGAAACCTAAACATGAAAACGGTTACTGCAAAGGAACGGTTTACCCTGGAAGAATGAAATTTGGTGAGCCAAGTGGGATTCGTGTACTGATCATTACCTGCAAATATCATCAACATTGGGTGAAAAAATATTTACTGAGAATACAGGAAACTCGTAGTTTTTTTGGAAGCTTGGCAACCCCTTTCAATGAAAGTGATTCTCGTCAGTCTCTGCTTGGGGCTACTACAATAGGAGACAACCATAGCGATAGAACTTGGAACTACATTATTGTGCCAAGTTTTAAGGAGCTAGCACAAACCGTGTTTGATTTAGAGTTCCAATTACATGTATCCATATAGGAGAAAACAGAGTGAAACCTAAACATGAAAACGGTTACTGCAAAGGAAAGGTTTAACCTAGAAGAACGAAATTTGGTGAGCCAAGTGGGATTGGTGTACTGATCATTACCTGCAAGTATCATCAAGATTGGGTGTAAAAATGTTTGCTGAGATTTCAGGAAACCTGTAGTTTTTCAGAAGCTTGGCAACCCCTTTCAATGAAAGTGATTCTCGTCAGTCTCTGCTTGGGGCTACTTCAATAGGACAGAAACCATAGCGATAGAACTTGGACCTACATTATTCTGCCAAGTTTGAAAGAGCTAGCACAAACCGTGTTTGATTTAGAGTTCCAAATACATGTATCCATATAGGAGAAAACAGAGTGAAACCTAAACATGAAAACGGTTCCTGCAAAGGAACGGTTTACCCTGGAAAAATGAAATTTGGTGAGCCAAGTGGGATTGGTGTACTGATCATTACCTGCAAATATCATCAAGATTGGGTGAAAAAATGTTTACTGAGAATACAGGAAACTCGTAGTTTTTTGAAAGCTTGGCAACTCCTTTCAATGAAAGTGATTCTCGTCAGTCTCTGCTTGGGGCTACTTGAATAGGACACAAACCATAGCGATAGAACATGGAACTACATTATTGTGCCAAGTTTCAAAGAGCTAGCACAAACCGTGTTTGATTTAGAGTTCCAACTACATGTATCCATATAGGAGAAAACAGAGTGAAACCTAAACATGAAAACGGTTACTGCAAAGGAACGGTTTAACCTAGAAGAACGAAATTTGGCGAGCCAAGTGGGATTGGTGTACTGATCATTACCTGCAAGTATCACCAAGATTGGGTGAAAAAAATGTTTGCTCAGATTTCAGGAAATCGTAGTTTTTTGGAAGCTTGGCAACCCCTTTCAATGAAAGTGATTCTCGTCAGTCTCTGCTTGGGGCTACTTCAATAGGACACAAACCATAGAGATAGAACTTGGAACTACATTATTGTGCCAAGTTTCAAAGAGCTAGCACAAACCGTGTTTGATTTAGAGTTCCAAATACATGTATCCATATAGGAGAAAACAGAGTGAAACCTAAACATGAAAACGGTTACTGCAAAGGATCGGTTTACCCTGGAAGAATGAAATTTGGTGAGCCAAGTGGGATTCGTGTACTGATCATTACCTGCAAATATCATCAAGATTGGGTGAAAAAATGTTTACTGAGAATACAGGAAACTCGTAGTTTTTTGGAAGCTTGGCAACCCCTTTCAATGAAAGTGATTCTCGTCAGTCTCTGCTTGGGGCTACTACAATAGGAGACAAACCATAGCGAAATAACTTGGAACTACCTTATTGTGCCAAGTTTTAAGGAGCTAGCACAAACCGTGTTTGATTTAGAGTTCCAATTACATGTATCCATATAGGAGAAAACAGAGTGAAACCTAAACATGAAAACGGTTACTGCAAAGGAAAGGTTTAACCTAGAAGAACGAAATTTGGTGAGCCACGTGGGATTGGTGTACTTATCATTACCTGCCAGTATCATCAAGATTGGGTGTAAAAATGTTTGCTGAGATTTCAGGAAACTCGTAGTTTTTCAGAAGCTTGGCAACCCCTTTCAATGGAAGTGATTCTCGTCAGTCTCTGCTTGGGGCTACTTCAATAGGACAGAAACCATAGCGATAGAACTTGGACCTACATTATTTTGCCAAGTTTGAAAGAGCTAGCACAAACCGTGTTTGATTTAGAGTTCCAACTACATGTATCCATATAGGAGAAAACAGAGTGAAACCTAAACATGAAAACGGTTCCTGCAAAGGAACGGTTTAAACTAGAAGACAAAAATTTGGTGAGCCACGTGGGACTGGTGTCCTGATCATTACCTGCAAGTATCATCAAGATTGGGTGAAAAAATATTTGCTGAGATTTCAGGAAACTCGTAGTTGTTCGGAAGCTTGGCAACCCCTTTCAATGAAAGTGATTCTCGTCAGTCTCTGCTTGGGGCTACTTCAATAGGACACAAACCATAGCGATAGAACTTGGAACTACATTATTGTGCCAAGTTTCAAAGAGCTAGCACAAACCGTGTTTGATTTAGAGTTCCAAATACATGTATCCATATAGGAGAAAACAGAGTGAAACCTAAACATGAAAACGGTTACTGCAAAGGAACGGTTTACCCTGGAAGAACGAAATTTGGTGAGCCAAGTGGGATTGGTGTACTGATCATTACCTGCAAATATCATCAAGATTGGGTGAAAAAATGTTTACTGAGAATACAGGAAACTCGTAGTTTTTGGGAAGCTAGTTAACTCCTTTCAATGAAAGTGATTCTCGTCAGTCTCTGCTTGGGCCTACTTGAATAGGACACAAACCAAAGCGATAGAACTTGGAAGTACATTATTGTGCCATTTTTCAAAGAACTAGCAGAAACCGTGTTTGATTTAGAGTTCCAAATACATGTATCCATATAGGAGAAAACAGAGTGAAACTTAAACATGAAAACGGATACTGCAAACGAACAGTTTAACCTAGAAGAACGAAATTTGCTGAGCCAAGTGGGACTGGTGTACTGATCATTACCTGCAAGTATCATCAAGATTGGGTGAAAAAATGTTTGTTGAGGTTTCAGGAAACTCGTAGTTTTTTGGAAGCTTGGCAACCCCTTTCAATGAAAGTGATTCTCTTCAGTCTCTTCTTGGGGCTACTTCAATAGGACACAAACCATAGGGATAGAACTTGGAACTACATTATTGTGCCAAGTTTCAAAGAGCTAGCACAAACCGTGTTTGATTTAGAGTTCCAAATACATGTATCCATATAGGAGAAAACAGAGTGAAACCTAAACATGAAAACGGTTCCTGCAAAGGAACGGTTTAACCTAGAAGACAAAAATTTGGTGAGCCACGTGGGACTGGTGTCCTGATCATTACCTGCAAGTATCATCAAGATTGGGTGAAAAAATGTTTGCTGAGATTTCAGGAAACTCGTAGGTTTGCGGAAGCTTGGCAACCCCTTTCAATGAAAGTGATTCTCGTCAGTCTCTGCTGGGGCTACGTCAATAGGACACAAACCATAGCGATAGAACTTGGAACTACATTATTGTGCCAAGTTTCAAAGAACTAGCACAAACCGTGTTTGATTTAGAGTTCCAACTACATGTATCCATATAGGAGAAAACAGAGTGAAACCAAAACATGAAAACGGTTACTGCAAAGGAACGGTGAACTCTAGAAGAACGAAATTCGGTGAGCCAAGTAGGACTGGTGTACTGATCATTACCTGCAAGTATCATCAAGATTGGGTGAAAAAATGTTTGCTGAGATTTCAGGAAACTCGTAGTTTTTTGGAAGCTTGGCAACCCCTTTCAATGAAAGTGATTCTCGTCAGTCTCTGCTTGGGGCTACTACAATAGGAGACAAACCATAGCGATAGAACTTGGAACTACATTATTGTGCCAAGTTTTAAGGAGCTAGCACAAACCGTGTTTGATTTAGAGTTCCAATTACATGTATCCATATAGGAGAAAACAGAGTGAAACCTAAACATGAAAACGGTTACTGCAAAGGAAAGGGTTAACCTAGAAGAACGAAATTTGGTGAGCCAAGTGGGATTGGTGTACTTATCATTACCTGCCAGTATCATCAAGATTGGGTGTAAAAATGTTTGCTGAGATTTCAGGAAACTCGTAGTTTTTCAGAAGCTTGGCAACCCCTTTCAATGAAAGTGATTCTCGTCAGTCTCTGCTTGGGGCTACTTCAATAGGACAGAAACCATAGCGATAGAACTTGGACCTACATTATTCTGCCAAGTTTGAAAGAGCTAGCACAAACCGTGTTTGATTTAGAGTTCCAACTACATGTATCCATATAGGAAAAAACAGAGTGAAACCTCAACATGAAAACGGTTCCTGCAAAGGAACGGTTTACCCTGGAAGAATGAAATTTGGTGAGCCAAGTGGGATTGGTGTACTGATCATTACCTGCAAATACCATCAAGATTGGGTGAAAAAATGTTTACTGAGAATACAGGAAACTCGTAGTTTTTTGAAAGCTTGGCAACTCCTTTCAATGAAAGTGATTCTCGTCAGTCTCTGCTTGGGGCTACTTGAATAGGACACAAACCATAGCGATAGAACATGGAACTACAATATTGTGCCAAGTTTCAAAGAGCTCGCACAAACCGTGTTTGATTTAGAGTTCCAACTACATGTATCCATATAGGAGAAAGCAGAGTCAAACCTAAACATGAAAACGGTTACTGCAAAGGAACGGTTTACGCTGGAAGAACGAAATTTGGTGAGCCAAGTGGGATTGGTGTACTGATCATTACCTGCAAATATCATCAAGATTGGGTGAAAAAATGTTTACTGAGAATACAGGAAACTCGTAGTTTTTGGGAAGCTAGGCAACTCCTTTCAATGAAAGTGATTCTCGTCAGTCTCTGCTTGGGGCTACTTGAATAGGACACAAACCAAAGCGATAGAACTTGGAAGTACATTATTGTGCCATTTTTCAAAGAACTAGCAGAAACCGTGGTTGATTTAGAGTTCCAAATACATGTATCCATATAAGAGAAAACAGAGTGAAACTTAAACATGAAAACGGATACTGCAAACGAACGGTTTAACCTAGAAGAACGAAATTTGCTGAGCCAAGTGTGACTGGTGTACTGATCATTACTTGCAATATCATCAAGATTGGGTGAAAAAATGTTTGCTGAGATTTCAGGAAACTCGTAGTTTTTTGGAAGCTTGGCAAGCCTTTCAATGAAAGTGATTCTCGTCAGTCTCTGCTTGGGGCTACTTCAATAGGACACACACCATAGCGATAGAACTTGGAACTACATTATTGTGCCAAGTTTCAAAGAGCTAGCACAAACCGTGTTTGATTTAGAGTTCCAACTACATGTATCCATATAGGAGAAAACAGAGTGAAACCTAAACATGAAAACAGTTACTGCAAATGAACGGTTTAACCTAGAAGAACGATATTTGGTGAGTCAAGTGGATTGGTGTACTGATCATTTCCTGCCAGTATCATCAAGATTGGGTGAAAAAATGTTTGCTGAGATTTCAGGAAACTCGTAGTTGTTTGGAAGCTGGGCAACCCCTTTTAATGAAAGTGATTCTCGTCAGTCTCTGCTTGGGGCTACTTCAATAGGACACAAACCATAGCGATAGACCTTGGAACTACATTATTGTGCCAAGTTTCAAAGAGCTAGCACAAACCGTGTTTGATTTAGAGTTCCAAATACATGTATCCATATAGGAGAAAACAGAGTGAAACCTAAACATGAAAACGGTTCCTGCAAAGGAACGGTTTAACCTAGAAGACAAAAATTTGATGAGCCACGTGGGACTGGTGTCCTGATCATTACCTGCAAGTATCATCAAGATTGGGTGAAAAAATGTTTGCTGAGATTTCAGGAAACTCGTAGGTTTTCGGAAGCTTGGCAACCCCTTTCAATGAAAGTGATTCTCGTCAGTCTCTGCTTGGGGCTACTACAATAGGAGACAAACCATAGCGATAGAACTTGGAACTACATTATTGTGCCAAGTTTTAAGGAGCTAGCACAAACCGTGTTTGATTTAGAGTTCCAATTACATGTATCCATATAGGAGAAAACAGAGTGAAACCTAAACATGAAAACGGTTACTGCAAAGGAAAGGTTTAACCTAGAAGAACGAAATTTGGTGAGCCAAGTGGGATTGGTGTACTTATCATTACCTGCCAGTATCATCAAGATTGGGTGTAAAAATGTTTGCTGAGATTTCAGGAAACTCGTAGTTTTTCAGAAGCTTGGCAACCCCTTTCAATGAAAGTGATTCTCGTCAGTCTCTGCTTGGGGCTACTTCAATAGGACAGAAACCATAGCGATAGAACTTGGACCTACATTATTCTGCCAAGTTTGAAAGAGCTAGCACAAACCATGTTTGATTTAGAGTTCCAACTACATGTATCCATATAGGAGAAAACATAGTGAAACCTAAACATGAAAACGGTTACTGCAAAGAACGGTTTCACCTAGAAGAACGAAATTTGCTGAGCCAATTGGGACTGGTGTACTGATCATTACCTGCAAGTATCATCAAGATTGGGTGAAAAAGTGTTTGCTCAGGTTTCAGGAAACTCGTAGTTTTTTGGAAGCTTGGCAACCCCTTTCAATGAAAGTGATTCTCGTCAGTCTCTGCTTGGGGCTACTTCAATAGGACACACACCATAGCGATAAACTTGGAACTACATTATTGTGCCAAGTTTCAAAGAGCTAGCACAAACCGTGTTTGATTTAGAGTTCCAACTACATGTATCCATATAGGAGAAAACAGAGTGAAACCTAAACATGAAAACAGTTACTGCAAATGAACGGTTTAACCTAGAAGAACGATATTTGGTGAGTCAAGTGGATTGGTGTACTGATCATTACCTGCCAGTATCATCAAGATTGGGTGAAAAAATGTTTGCTGAGATTTCAGGAAACTCGTAGTTGTTTGGAAGCTGGGCAACCCCTTTTAATGAAAGTGATTCTCGTCAGTCTCTGCTTGGGGCTACTTCAATAGGACACAAACCATAGCGATAGACCTTGGAACTACATTATTGTGCCAAGTTTCAAAGAGCTAGCACAAACCGTGTTTGATTTAGAGTTCCAAATACATGTATCCATATAGGAGAAAACAGAGTGAAACCTAAACATGAAAACGGTTCCTGCAAAGGAACGGTTTAACCTAGAAGACAAAAATTTGGTGAGCCACGTGGGACTGGTGTCCTGATCATTACCTGCAAGTATCATCAAGATTGGGTGAAAAAATGTTTGCTGAGATTTCAGGAAACTCGTAGGTTTTCGGAAGCTTGGCAACCCCTTTCAATGAAAGTGATTCTCGTCAGTCTCTTCTTGGGGCTACTACAATAGGAGACAAACCATAGCGATAGAACTTGGAACTACATTATTGTGCCAAGTTTAAGGAGCTAGCACAAACCGTGTTTAATTTAGAGTTCCAATTACATGTATCCATATAGGAGAAAACAGAGTGAAACCTAAACATGAAAACGGTTACTGCAAAGGAAAGGTTTAACCTAGAAGAACGAAATTTGGTGAGCCAAGTGGGATTGGTGTACTTATCATTACCTGCCAGTATCATCAAGATTGGGTGTAAAAATGTTTGCTGAGATTTCAGGAAACTCGTAGTTTTTCAGAAGCTTGGCAACCCCTTTCAATGAAAGTGATTCTCGTCAGTCTCTGCTTGGGGCTACTTCAATAGGACAGAAACCATAGTGATAGAACTTGGACCTACATTATTCTGCCAAGTTTGAAAGAGCTAGCACAAACCGTGTTTGATTTAGAGTTCCAACTACATGTATCCATATAGGAGAAAACAGAGTGAAACCTAAACATGAAAACGGTTCCTGCAAAGGAACGGTTTACCCTGGAAGAATGAAATTTGGTGAGCCAAGTGGGATTGGTGTACTGATCATTACCTGCAAATACCATCAAGATTGGGTGAAAAAATGTTTACTGAGAATACAGGAAACTCGTAGTTTTTTGAAAGCTTGGCAACTCCTTTCAATGAAAGTGATTCTCGTCAGTCTCTGCTTGGGGCTACTTGAATAGGACACAAACCATAGCGATAGAACATGGAACTACATTATTGTGCCAAGTTTCAAAGAGCTAGCATAAACCGTGTTTTATTTAGAGTTCCAAATACATGTATCCATATAGGAGAAAACAGAGTGAAACCTAAACATGGAAACGGTTACAGCAAAGGAACGGTTTAACCTAGAAGAACGAAATTTGGAGAGCAAAGTGGGATTGGTGTATTGATAATTACCTGCAAGTATCACCAAGATTGGGTGAAAAAAATGTTTGCTCAGATTTCAAGAAATCGTAGTTTTTTGGAAGCTTGGCAACCCCTTTCAATGAAAGTGATTCTCGTCAGTCTCTGCTTGGGGCTACTTCAATAGGACACAAACCATAGAGATAGAACTTGGAACTACATTATTGTGCGAAGCTTCAAAGAGCTAGCACAAACCGTGTTTGATTTAGAGTTCCAAATACATGTATCCATATAGGAGAAAACAGAGTGAAACCTAAACATGAAAACGGTTACTGCAAAGGAACGGTTTACCCTGGAAGAATGAAATTTGGTGAGCCAAGTGGGATTCGTGTACTGATCATTACCTGCAAATATCATCAAGATTGGGTGAAAAAATGTTTACTGAGAATACAGGAAACTCGTAGTTTTTTGGAAGCTTGGCAACCCCTTTCAATGAAAGTGATTCTCGTCAGTCTCTGCTTGGGGCTACTACAATAGGAGACAAACCATAGCGATAGAACTTGGAACTACATTATTGTGCCAAGTTTTAAGGAGCTAGCACAAACCGTGTTTGATTTAGAGTTCCAATTACATGTATCCATATAGGAGAAAACAGAGTGAAACCTAAACATGAAAACGGTTACTGCAAAGGAAAGGTTTAACCTAGAAGAACGAAATTTGGTGAGCCAAGTGGGATTGGTGTACTTATCATTACCTGCCAGTATCATCAAGATTGGGTGTAAAAATGTTTGCTGAGATTTCAGGAAACTCGTAGTTTTTCAGAAGCTTGGCAACCCCTTTCAATGAAAGTGATTCTCGTCAGTCTCTGCTTGGGGCTACTTCAATAGGACAGAAACCATAGCGATAGAACTTGGACCTACATTATTCTGCCAAGTTTGAAAGAGCTAGCACAAACCGTGTTTGATTTAGAGTTCCAACTACATGTATCCATATAGGAGAAAACAGAGTGAAACCTAAACATGAAAACGGTTCCTGCAAACGAACGGTTTACCCTGGAAGAATGAAATTTGGTGAGCCAAGTGGGATTGGTGTACTGATCATTACCTGCAAATATCATCAAGATTGGGTGAAAAAATGTTTACTGAGAATACAGGAAACAATCCGAGTTTTTTGAAAGCTTGGCAACTCCTTTCAATGAAAGTGATCTCGTCAGTCTCTGCTTGGGGTTACTTGAATAGGACACAAACCATAGCGATAGAACATGGAACTACATTATTGTGCCAAGTTTCAAAGAGCTAGCATAAACCGTGTTTGATTTAGAGTTCCAAATACATGTATCCATATAGGAGAAAACAGAGTGAAACCTAAACATGGAAACGGTTACAGCAAAGGAACGGTTTAACCTAGAAGAACGAAATTTGGAGAGCAAAGTGGGACTGGTGTACTGATCATTACCTGCAAGTATCACCAAGATTGGGTGAAAAAAATGTTTGCTCAGATTTCAGGAAATCGTAGTTTTTTGGAAGCTTGGCAACCCCTTTCAATGAAAGTGATTCTCGTCAGTCTCTGCTTGGGGCTACTTCAATAGGACACAAACCATAGAGATAGAACTTGGAACTACATTATTGTGCCAAGTTTCAAAGAGCTAGCACAAACCGTGTTTGATTTAGAGTTCCAAATACATGTATCCATATAGGAGAAAACAGAGTGAAACCTAAACATGAAAACGGTTACTGCAAAGGAACGGTTTACCCTGGAAGAATGAAATTTGGTGAGCCAAGTGGGATTGGTGTACTGATCATTACCTGCAAATATCATCAAGATTGGGTGAAAAAATGTTTACTGAGAATACAGGAAACTCGTAGTTTTTTGGAAGCTTGGCAACCCCTTTCAATGAAAGTGATTCTCGTCAGTCTCTGCTTGGGGCTACTACAATAGGACACAAACCATAGTGATAGAACTTGGAACTACATTATTGTGCCAAGTTTTAAGGAGCTAGCACAAACCGTGTTTGATTTAGAGTTCCAATTACATGTATCCATATAGGAGAAAACAGAGTGAAACCTAAACATGAAAGCGGTTACTGCAAAGGAAAGGTTTAACCTAGAAGAACGAAATTTGGTGAGCCAAGTGGGATTGTTGTAATTATCATTACCTGCCAGTATCATCAAGATTGGGTGTAAAAATGTTTGCTGAGATTTCAGGAAACTCGTAGTTGTTCGGAAGCTTGGCAACCCCTTTCAATGAAAGTGATTCTCGTCAGTCTCTGCTTGGGGCTACTTCAATAGGACACACACCATAGCGATAGAACTTGGAACTACATTATTGTGCCAAGTTTCAAAGAGCTAGCACAAACCGTGTTTGATTTAGAGTTCCAACTACATGTATCCATATAGGAGAAAACAGAGTGAAACCTAAACATGAAAACAGTTACTGCAAAGGAACGGTTTAACCTAGAAGAACGATATTTGGTGAGTCAAGTGGATTGGTGTACTGATCATTACCTGCCAGTATCATCAAGATTGGGTGAAAAAATGTTTGCTGAGATTTCAGGAAACTCGTAGTTGTTTGGAAGCTGGGCAACCCCTTTTAATGAAAGTGATTCTCGTCAGTCTCTGCTTGGGGCTACTTCAATAGGACACAAACCATAGCGATAGACCTTGGAACTACATTATTGTGAGAAGTTTCAAAGAGCTAGCACAAACCGTGTTTGATTTAGAGTTCCAAATACATGTATCCATATAGGAGAAAACAGAGTGAATCCTAAACATGAAAACGGTTCCTGCAAAGGAACGGTTTAACCTAGAAGACAAAAATTTGGTGAGCCACGTGGGACTGGTGTCCTGATCATTACCTGCAAGTATCATCAAGATTGGGTGAAAAAATGTTTGCTGAGATTTCAGGAAACTCGTAGGTTTTCGGAAGCTTGGCAACCCCTTTCAATGAAAGTCATTCTCGTCAGTCTCTGCTGGGGCTACGTCAATAGGACACAAACCATAGCGATAGAACTTGGAACTACATTATTGTGCCAAGTTTCAAAGAGCTAGCACAAACCGTGTTTGATTTAGAGTTCCAACTACATGTATCCATATAGGAGAAAGCAGAGTGAAACCTAAACATGAAAACGGTTACTGCAAAGGAACGGTTTACCCTGGAAGAACGAAATTTGGTGAGCCAAGTGGGATTGGTGTACTGATCATTACCTGCAAATATCATCAAGATTGGGTGAAAAAATGTTTACTGAGAGTACAGGAAACTCGTAGTTTTTGGGAAGCTAGGCAACTCCTTTCAATGAAAGTGATTCTCGTCAGTCTCTGCTTGGGGCTACTTGAATAGGACACAAACCAAAGCGATAGAACTTGGAAGTACATTATTGTGCCATTTTTCAAAGAACTAGCAGAAACCGTGTTTGATTTAGAGTTCCAAATACATGTATCCATACAGGAGAAAACAGAGTGAAACCTAAACATGAAAACGGTTACTGCAAAGGAACGGTTTAACCTAGAAGAACGAAATTTGGTAAGCCAAGTGGGAATGGTGTACTGATCATTACCTGCAAGTATCATCAAGATTGGGTGAAAAAGTGTTTGCTCAGGTTTCAGGAAACTCGTAGTTTTTTGGAAGCTTGGCAACCCCTTTCAATGAAAGTGATTCTCGTCAGTCTCTGCTTGGGGCTACTTCAATAGGACACACACCATAGCGATAGAACTTGGAACTACATTATTGTGCCAAGTTTCAAAGAGCTAGCACAAACCGTGTTTGATTTAGAGTTCCAACTACATGTATCCATATAGGAGAAAACAGAGTGAAACCTAAACATGAAAACAGTTACTGCAAATGAACGGTTTAACCTAGAAGAACGATATTTGGTGAGTCAAGTGGATTGGTGTACTGATCATTACCTGCCAGTATCATCAAGATTGGGTGAAAAAATGTTTGCTGAGATTTCAGGAAACTCGTAGTTGTTTGGAAGCTGGGCAACCCCTTTCAATGAAAGTGATTCTCGTCAGTCTCTGCTTGGGGCTACTTCAATAGGACACAAACCATAGCGATAGACCTTGGAACTACATTATTGTGCCAAGTTTCAAAGAGCTAGCACAAACCGTGTTTGATTTAGAGTTCCAAATACATGTATCCATATAGGAGAAAACAGAGTGAAACCTAAACATGAAAACGGTTCCTGCTAAGGAACGGTTTAACCTAGAAGACAAAAATTTGGTGAGCCACGTGGGACTGGTGTCCTGATCATTACCTGCAAGTATCATCTAGATTGGGTGAAAAAATGTTTGCTGAGATTTCAGGAAACTCGTAGGTTTTCGGAAGCTTGGCAACCCCTTTCAATGAAAGTGATTCTCGTCAGTCTCTGCTTGGGGCTACTACAATAGGAGACAAACCATAGCGATAGAACTTGGAACTACATGATTGTGCCAAGTTTTAAGGAGCTAGCACAAACCGTGTTTGATTTAGAGTTCCAATTACATGTATCCATATAGGAGAAAACAGAGTGAAACCTAAACATGAAAACGGTTCCTGCAAAGGAAAGGTTTAACCTAGAAGAACGAAATTTGGTGAGCCAAGTGGGATTGGTGTACTTATCATTACCTGCCAGTATCATCAAGATTGGGTGTAAAAATGTTTGCTGAGATTTCAGGAAACTCGTAGTTTTTCAGAAGCTTGGCAACCCCTTTCAATGAAAGTGATTCTCGTCAGTCTCTGCTTGGGGCTACTTCAATAGGACACACACCATAGCGATAGAACTTGGAACTACATTATTGTGCCAAGTTTCAAAGAGCTAGCACAAACCGTGTTTGATTTAGAGTTCCAACTACATGTATCCATATAGGAGAAAACAGAGTGAAACCTAAACATGAAAACAGTTACTGCAAATGAACGGTTTAACCTAGAAGAACGATATTTGGTGAGTCAAGTGGATTGGTGTACTGATCATTACCTGCCAGTATCATCAAGATTGGGTGAAAAAATGTTTGCTGAGATTTCAGGAAACTCGTAGTTGTTTGGAAGCTGGGCAACCCCTTTTAATGAAAGTGATTCTCGTCAGTCTCTGCTTGGGGCTACTTCAATAGGACACAAACCATAGCGATAGACCTTGGAACTACATTATTGTGCCAAGTTTCAAAGAGCTAGCACAAACCGTGTTTGATTTAGAGTTCCAAATACATGTATCCATATAGGAGAAAACAGAGTGAAACCTAAACATGGAAACGGTTACAGCAAAGGAACGGTTTAACCTAGAAGAACGAAATTTGGAGAGCAAAGTGGGATTGGTGTACTGATCATTACCTGCAAGTATCACCAAGATTGGGTGAAAAAAATGTTTGCTCAGATTTCAGGAAATCGTAGTTTTTTGGAAGCTTGGCAACCCCTTTCAATGAAAGTGATTCTCGTCAGTCTCTGCTTGGGGCTACTTCAATAGGACACAAACCATAGAGATAGAACTTGGAACTACATTATTGTGCCAAGTTTCAAAGAGCTAGCACAAACCGTGTTTGATTTAGAGTTCCAACTACATGTATCCATATAGGAGAAAACAGAGTGAAACCTAAACATGAAAAGGGTTACTGCAAAGGAACGGTTTACCCTGGAAGAATGAAATTTGGTGAGCCAAGTGGGATTCGTGTACTGATCATTACCTGCAAATATCATCAAGATTGGGTGAAAAAATGTTTACTGAGAATACAGGAAACTCGTAGTTTTTTGGAAGCTTGGCAACCCCTTTCAATGAAAGTGGTTCTCGTCAGTCTCCGCTTGGGGCTACTACAATAGGAGACAAACCATAGCGATAGAACTTGGAACTACATTATTGTGCCAAGTTTTAAGGAGCTAGCACAAACCGTGTTTGATTTAGAGTTCCAATTACATGTATCCATATAGGAGAAAACAGAGTGAAACCTAAACATGAAAACGGTTCCTGCAAAGGAACGGTTTAAACTAGAAGACAAAAATTTGGTGAGCCACGTGGCACTGGTGTCCTGATCATTACCTGCAAGTATCATCAAGATTGGGTGAAAAAATGTTTGCTGAGATTTCAGGAAACTCGTAGTTGTTCGGAAGCTTGGCAACCCCTTTCAATGAAAGTGATTCTCGTCATTCTCTGCTTGGGGCTCCTTTAATAGGACACAAACCATTGGGATAGAATGTGGAACTACATTATTGTGCCAAGTTTCAAAGAGCTAGCACAAACCGTGTTTGATTTAGAGTTCCAAATACATGTATCCATATAGGAGAAAACAGAGTGAAACCTAAACATGAAAACGGTTACTGCAAAGGAACGGTTTACCCTGGAAGAATGAAATTTGGTGAGCCAAGTGGGATTGGTGTACTGATCATTACCTGCAAATATCATCAAGATTGGGTGAAAAAATGTTTACTGAGAATACAGGAAACTCGTAGTTTTTTGGAAGCTCGGCAACCCCTTTAAATGAAAGTGATTCTCGTCATTCTCTGCTTGGGGCTACTTCAATAGGACACAAATCGTAGCGATAGAACTTGGAACTACATTATTGTGCCAAGTTTCAAAGAGCTAGCACAAACCTTGTTTGATTTAGAGTTCCAAATACATGTATCCATATAGGAGAAAACAGAGTGAAACCTAAACATGAAAACCGTTACTGCAAAGGAACGGTTTAACCTAGAAGAACGAAATTTGGAGAGCAAAGTGGGATTGGTGTACTGATCATTACCTGCAAGTATCACCAAGATTGGGTGAAAAAAATGTTTGCTCAGATTTCAGGAAATCGTAGTTTTTTGGAAGCTTGGCAACCCCTTTCAATGAAAGTGATTCTCGTCAGACTCTGCTTGGGGCTACTTCAATAGGACACAAACCATAGAGATAGAACTTGGAACTACATTATTGTGCCAAGTTTCAAAGAGCTAGCACAAACCGTGTTTGATTTAGAGTTCCAACTACATGTAACCATATAGGAGAAAACAGAGTGAAACCTAAACATGAAAACGGTTACTGCAAAGGAACGGTTTACCCTGGAAGAATGAAATTTGGTGAGCCAAGTGGGATTGGTGTACTGATCATTACCTGCAAATATCATCAAGATTGGGTGAAAAAATGTTTACTGAGAATACAGGAAACTCGTAGTTTTTTGAAAGCTTGGCAACTCCTTTCAATGAAAGTGATTCTCGTCAGTCTCTGCTTGGGGCTACTTGAATAGGACACAAACCATAGCGATAGAACACGGAACTACATTATTGTGCCAAGTTTCAAAGAGCTAGCACAAACCGTGTTTGATTTAGAGTTCCAAATACATGTATCCATATAGGAGAAAACAGAGTGAAACCTAAACATGAAAACGGTTACTGCAAAGGAACGGTTTAACCTAGAAGAACGAAACTTGGAGAGCAAAGTGGGATTGGTGTACTGATCATTACCTGCAAGTATCACCAAGATTGGGTGAAAAAAATGTTTGCTCAGACTTCAGGAAATCGTAGTTTTTTGGAAGCTTGGCAACCCCTTTCAATGAAAGTGATTCTCGTCAGTCTCTGCTTGGGGCTACTTCAATAGGACACAAACCATAGAGATAGAACTTGGAACTACATTATTGTGCCAAGTTTCAAAGAGCTAGCACAAACCGTGTTTGATTTAGAGTTCCAAATACATGTATCCATATAGGAGAAAACAGAGTGAAACCTAAACATGAAAACGGTTACTGCAAAGGAACGGTTTACCCTGGAAGAATGAAATTTGGTGAGCCAAGTGGGATTGGTGTACTGATCATTACCTGCAAATATCATCAAGATTGGGTGAAAAAATGTTTACTGAGAATACAGGAAACTCGTAGTTTTTTGAAAGCTTGGCAACTCCTTTCAATGAAAGTGATTCTCGTCAGTCTCTGCTTGGGGCTACTTGAATAGGACACAAACCATAGCGATAGAACATGGAACTACATTATTGTGCCAAGTTTCAAAGAGCTAGCACAAACCGTGTTTGATTTAGAGTTCCAAATACATGTATCCATATAGGAGAAAACAGAGTGAAACCTAAACATGAAAACGGTTACTGCAAAGGAACGGTTTACCCTGGAAGAATGAAATTTGGTGAGCCAAGTGGGATTCGTGTACTGATCATTACTTGCAAGTATCATCAAGATTGGGTGAAAAAATGTTTACTGAGAATACAGGAAACTCGTAGTTTTTTGGAACCTTGGCAACCCCTTTCAATGAAAGTGATTCTCGTCAGTCTCTGCTTGGGGCTCCTTCAATAGGACACAAACCATAGGGATAGAACGTGGAACTACATTATTGTGCCAAGTTTCAAAGAGCTAGCACAAACCGTGTTTGATTTAGAGTTCCAAATACATGTATCCATATAGGAGAAAACAGAGTGAAACCTAAACATGAAAACGGTTACTGCAAAGGAACGGTTTACCCTGGAAGAATGAAATTTGGTGAGCCAATTGGGATTGGTGTACTGATCATTACCTGCAAATATCATCAAGATTGGGTGAAAAAATGTTTACTGAGAATACAGGAAACTCGTAGTTTTTTGAAAGCTTGGCAACTCCTTTCAATGAAAGTGATTCTCGTCAGTCTCTGCTTGGGGCTACTTGAATAGGACACAAACCATAGCGATAGAACATGGAACTGCATTATTGTGCCAAGGTTCAAAGAGCTAGCACAAACCGTGTTTGATTTAGAGTTCCAAATACATGTATCCATATAGGAGAAAACAGCATGAAACCTAAACATGAAAACGCTTACTGCAAAGGAACGGTTTAATCTAGAAGAACGAAATTTGGAGAGCAAAGTGGGATTGGTGTACTGATCATTACCTGCAAGTATCACCAAGATTGGTTGAAAAAAATGTTTGCTCAGATTTCAGGAAATCGTAGTTTTTTGGAAGCTTGCTAACCCCTTTCAATGAAAGTGATTCTCGTCAGTCTCTGCTTGGGGCTACTTGAATAGGACACAAACCAAAGCGATAGAACTTGGAAGTACATTATTGTGCCATTTTTCAAAGAACTAGCAGAAACCGTGTTTGATTTAGAGTTCCAACTACATGTATCCATATAGGAGAAAACAGAGTGAAACCTAAACATGAAAACGGTTACTGCAAAGGATCGGTTTCACCTAGAAGAACGAAATTTGGTGAGCCAAGTGGGACTGGTGTACTGATCATTACCTGCAAGTATCATCAAGATTGGGTGAAAAAGTGTTTGCTCAGGTTTCAGGAAACTCGTAGTTTTTTGGAAGCTTGGTAACCCCTTTCAATGAAAGTGATTCTCGTCAGTCTCTGCTTGGGGCTACTTCAATAGGACACACACCATAGCGATAGAACTTGGAACTACATTATTGTGCCAAGTTTCAAAGAGCTGGCACAAACCGTGTTTGATTTAGAGTTCCAACTACATGTATCCATATAGGAGAAAACAGAGTGAAACCTAAACATGAAAACAGTTACTGCAAATGAACGGTTTAACCTAGAAGAACGAAATTTGGTGAGCCAAGTGGGATTGGTGTACTTATCATTACCTGCCAGTATCATCAAGATTGGGTGAAAAAATGTTTGCTGAGATTTCAGGAAACTCGTAGGTTTTCGGAAGCTTGGCAACCCCTTTCAATGAAAGTGATTCTCGTCAGTCTCTGCTTGGGGCTACTACAATAGGAGACAAACCATAGTGATAGAACTTGGAACTACATTATTGTGCCAAGTTTTAAGGAGCTAGCACAAACCGTGTTTGATTTAGAGTTCCAATTACATGTATCCATATAGGAGAAAACAGAGTGAAACCTAAACATGAAAACGGTTACTGCAAAGGAAAGGTTTAACCTAGAAGAACGAAATTTGGTGAGCCAAGTGGGATTGGTGTACTTATCATTACCTGCCAGTATCATCAAGATTGGGTGTAAAAATGTTTGCTGAGATTTCAGGAAACTCGTAGTTTTTCAGAAGCTAGGCAACCCCTTTCAATGAAAGTGATTCTCGTCAGTCTCTGCTTGGGGCTACTTCAATAGGACAGAAACCATAGCGATAGAACTTGGACCTACATTATTCTGCCAAGTTTGAAAGAGCTAGCACAAACCGTGTTTGATTTAGAGTTCCAACTACATGTATCCATATATTAGAAAACAGAGTGAAACCTAAACATGAAAACGGTTCCTGCAAAGGAACGGTTTAAACTAGAAGACAAAAATTTGGTGAGCCACGTGGCACTGGTGTCCTGATCATTACCTGCAAGTATCATCAAGATTGGGTGAAAAAATATTTGCTGAGATTTCAGGAAACTCGTAGTTGTTCGGAAGCTTGGCAACCCCTTTCAATGAAAGTGATTCTCGTCATTCTCTGCTTGGGGCTCCTTTAATAGGACACAAACCATTGGGATAGAACGTGGAACTACATTATTGTGCCAAGTTTCAAAGAGCTAGCACAAACCGTGTTTGATTTAGAGTTCCAAATACATGTATCCTATAGGAGAAAACAGAGTGAAACCTAAACATGAAAACGGTTACTGCAAAGGAACGGTTTACCCTGGAAGAATGAAATTTGGTGAGCCAAGTGGGATTGGTGTACTGATCATTACCTGCAAATATCATCAAGATTGGGTGAAGAAATGTTTACTGAGAATACAGGAAACTCGTAGTTTTTTGAAAGCTTGGCAACTCCTTTCAATGAAAGTGATTCTCGTCAGTCTCTGCTTGGGGCTACTTGAATAGGACACAAACCATAGCGATAGAACATGGAACTACATTATTGTGCCAAGTTTCAAAGAGCTAGCACAAACCGTGTTTGATTTAGAGTTCCAAATACATGTATCCATATAGGAGAAAACAGAGTGAAACCTAAACATGAAAACGGGTACTGCAAAGGAACGGTTTAACCTAGAAGAACGAAATTTGGAGAGCAAAGTGGGATTGGTGTACTGATCATTACCTGCAAGTATCACCAAGATTGGGTGAAAAAAATGTTTGCTCAGATTTCAGGAAATCGTAGTTTTTTGGAAGCTTGGCAACCCCTTTCAATGAAAGTGATTCTCGTCAGTCTCTGCTTGGGGCTACTTCAATAGGACACAAACCATAGAGATAGAACTTGGAACTACATTATTGTGCCAAGTTTCAAAGAGCTAGCACAAACCGTGTTTGATTTAGAGTTCCAAATACATGTATCCATATAGGAGAAAACAGAGTGAAACCTAAACATGAAAACGGTTACTGCAAAGGAACGGTTTACCCTGGAAGGATGAAATTTGGTGAGCCAAGTGGGATTCGTGTACTGATCATTACCTGCAAATATCATCAAGATTGGGTGAAAAAATGTTTACTGAGAATACAGGAAACTCATAGTTTTTTGGAAGCTTCGCAACCGCTTTCAATGAAAGTGATTCTCGTCAGTCTCTGCTTGGGGCTACTACAATAGGAGACAAACCATAGCGATAGAACTTGGAACTACCTTATTGTGCCAAGTTTTAAAGAGCTAGCACAAACCGTGTTTGATTTAGAGTTCCAATTACATGTATCCATATAGGAGAAAACAGAGTGAAACCTAAATATGAAAACGGTTACTGCAAAGGAAAGGTTTAACCTAGAAGAACGAAATTTGGTGAGCCAAGTGGGATTGGTGTACTGATCATTACCTGCAAGTATCATCAAGATTGGGTGTAAAAATGTTTGCTGAGATTTCAGGAAACTCGTAGTTTTTCAGAAGCTTGGCAACCCCTTTCAATGAAAGTGATTCTCGTCAGTCTCTGCTTGGGGCTACTTCAATAGGACAGAAACCATCACGATAGAACTTGGACCTACATTATTCTGCCAAGTTTGAAAGAGCTAGCACAAACCGTGTTTGATTTAGAGTTCCAACTACATGTATCCATATAGGAGAAAACAGAGTGAAACCTAAACATGAAAATGGTTACTGCAAAGGAACGGTTTAACCTAGAAGACAAAAATTTGGTGAGCCATGTGGGACTGGTGTCCTGATCATTACCTGCAAGTATCATCAAGATTGGGTGAAAAAATGTTTGCTGAGATTTCAGGAAACTCGTAGGTTTTCGGAAGCTTGGCAACCCCTTTCAATGAAAGTGATTCTCGTCAGTCTCTGCTTGGGGCTACTACAATAGGAGACAAACCATAGCGATAGAACTTGGAAATACATTATTGTGCCAAGTTTTAAGGAGCTAGCACAAACCGTGTTTGATTTAGAGTTCCAATTACATGTATCCATATAGGAGAAAACAGAGTGAAACCTAAACATGAAAACGGTTACTGCAAAGGAAAGGTTTAACCTAGAAGAACGAAATTTGGTGAGCCAAGTGGGATTGGTGTACTTATCATTACCTGCCAGTATCATCAAGATTGGGTGTAAAAATGTTTGCTGAGATTTCAGGAAACTCGTAGTTTTTCAGAAGCTGGGCAACCCCTTTCAATGAAAGTGATTCTCGTCAGTCTCTGCTTGGGGCTACTTCAATAGGACAGAAACCATAGCGATAGAACTTGGACCTACATTATTCTGCCAAGTTTGAAAGAGCTAGCACAAACCGTGTTTGATTTAGAGTTCCAACTACATGTATCCATATAGGAGAAAACAGAGTGAAACCTAAACATGAAAACGGTTCCTGCAAAGGAACGGTTTACCCTGGAAGAATGAAATTTGGTGAGCCAAGTGGGATTGTTGTACTGATCATTACCTGCAAATATCATCAAGATTGGGTGAAAAAATGTTTACTGAGAATACAGGAAACTCGTAGTTTTTTGAAAACTTGGCAACTCCTTTCAATGAAAGTGATTCTCGTCAGTCTCTGCTTGGGGCTACTTCAATAGGACACACACCATAGCGATAGAACATGGAACTACATTATTGTGCCAAGTTTCAAAGAGCTAGCATAAACCGTGTTTGATTTAGAGTTCCAAATACATGTATCCATATAGGAGAAAACAGAGTGAAACCTAAACATGGAAACAGTTACAGCAAAGGAACAGTTTAACCTAGAAGAACGAAATTTGGAGAGCAAAGTGGGATTGGTGTACTGATCATTACCTGCAAGTATCACCAAGATTGGGTGAAAAAAATGTTTGCTCAGATTTCAGGAAATCGTAGTTTTTTGGAAGCTTGGCAACCCCTTTCAATGAAAGTGATTCTCGTCAGTCTCTGCTTGGGGCTACTTCAATAGGACACAAACCATAGAGATAGAACTTGGAACTACATTATTGTGCCAAGTTTCAAAGAGCTAGCACAAACCGTGTTTGATTTAGAGTTCCAACTACATGTATCCATATAGGAGAAAACAGAGTGAAACCTAAACATGAAAACGGTTCCTGCAAAGGAACGGTTTAACCTAGAAGACAAAAATTTGGTGAGCCACGTGGGACTGGTGTCCTGATCATTACCTGCAAGTATCATCAATATTGGGTGAAAAAATGTTTGCTGAGATTTCAGGAAACTCGTAGGTTTTCGGAAGCTTGGCAACCCCTTTCAATGAAAGTGATTCTCGTCAGTCTCTGCTTGGGGCTACTACAATAGGAGACAAACCATAGCGATAGAACTTGGAACTACATTATTGTGCCAAGTTTTAAGGAGCTAGCACAAACCGTGTTTGATTTAGAGTTCCAATTACATGTATCCATATAGGAGAAAACAGAGTGAAACCTAAACATGAAAACGGTTACTGCAAAGGAAAGGTTTAACCTAGAAGAACGAAATTTGGTGAGCCAAGTGGGATTGGTGTACTTATCATTACCTGCCAGTATCATCAAGATTGGGTGTAAAAATGTTTGCTGAGATTTCAGGAAACTCGTAGTTTTTCAGAAGCTTGGCAACCCCTTTCAATGAAAGTGATTCTCGTCAGTCTCTGCTTGGGGCTACTTCAATAGGACAGAAACCATAGCGATAGAACTTGGACCTACATTATTCTGCCAAGTTTGAAAGAGCTAGCACAAACCGTGTTTGATTTAGAGTTCCAACTACATGTATCCATATAGGAGAAAACAGAGTGAAACCTAAACATGAAAACGGTTCCTGCAAAGGTACGGTTTACCCTGGAAGAATGAAATTTGGTGAGCCAAGTGGGATTGTTGTACTGATCATTACCTGCAAATATCATCAAGATTGGGTGAAAAAATGTTTACTGAGAATACAGGAAACTCGTAGTTTTTTGAAAACTTGGCAACTCCTTTCAATGAAAGTGATTCTCGTCAGTCTCTGCTTGGGGCTACTTCAATAGGACACACACCATAGCGATAGAACATGGAACTACATTATTGTGCCAAGTTTCAAAGAGCTAGCATAAACCGTGTTTGATTTAGAGTTCCAAATACATGTATCCATATATGAGAAAACAGAGTGAAACCTAAACATGGAAACAGTTACAGCAAAGGAACGGTTTAACCTAGAAGAACGAAATTTGGAGAGCAAAGTGGGATTGGTGTACTGATCATTACCTGCAAGTATCACCAAGATTGGGTGAAAAAAATGTTTGCTCAGATTTCAGGAAATCGTAGTTTTTGGAAGCTTGGCAACCCCTTTCAATGAAAGTGATTCTCGTCAGTCTCTGCTTGGGGCTACTTCAATAGGACACAAACCATAGAGATAGAACTTGGAACTACATTATTGTGCCAAGTTTCAAAGAGCTAGCACAAACCGTGTTTGATTTAGAGTTCCAAATACATGTATCCATATAGGAGAAAACAGAGTGAAACCTAAACATGAAAACGGTTACTGCAAAGGAACGGTTTACCCTGGAAGAATGAAATTTGGTGAGCCAAGTGGGATTCGTGTACTGATCATTACCTGCAAATATCATCAAGATTGGGTGAAAAAATGTTTACTGAGAATACAGGAAACTCGTAGTTTTTTGGAAGCTTGGCAACCCCTTTCAATGAAAGTGATTCTCGTCAGTCTCCGCTTGGGGCTACTACAATAGGAGACAAACCATAACGATAGAACTTGGAACTACATTATTGTGCCAAGTTTTAAGGAGCTAGCACAAACCGTGTTTGATATAGAGTTCCAATTACATGTATCCATATAGGAGAAAACAGAGTGAAACCTAAACATGAAAACGGTTACTGCAAAGGAAAGGTTTAACCTAGAAGAACGAAATTTGGTGAGCCAAGTGGGATTGGTGTACTTATCATTACCTGCCAGTATCATCAAGATTGGGTGCAAAAAATGTTTGCTGAGATTTCAGGAAACTCGTAGTTTTTCAGAAGCTTGGCAACCCCTTTCAATGAAAGTGATTCTCGTCAGTCTCTGCTTGGGGCTACTTCAATAGGACAGAAACCATAGCGATAGAACTTGGACCTACATTATTCTGCCAAGTTTGAAAGAGCTAGCACAAACCGTGTTTGATTTAGAGTTCCAACTGCATGTATCCATATAGGAGAAAACAGAGTGAAACCTAAACATGAAAATGGTTCCTGCAAAGGAACGGTTTACCCTGGAAGAATGAAATTTGGTGAGCCAAGTGGGATTGGTGTACTGATCATTACCTGCAAATATCATCAAGATTGGGTGAAAAACTGTTTACTGAGAATACAGGAAACTCGTAGTTTTTTGAAAACTTGGCAACTCCTTTCAATGAAAGTGATTCTCGTCAGTCTCTGCTTGGGCTACTTCAATAGGACACACACCATAGCGATAGAACATGGAACTACATTATTGTGCCAAGTTTCAAAGAGCTAGCATAAACCGTGTTTGATTTAGAGTTCCAAATACATGTATCCATATAGGAGAAAACAGAGTGAAACCTAAACATGGAAACAGTTACAGCAAAGGAACGGTTTAACCTAGAAGAACGAAATTTGGAGAGCAAAGTGGGATTGGTGTACTGATCATTACCTGCAAGTATCACCAAGATTGGGTGAAAAAAATGTTTGCTCAGATTTCAGGAAATCGTAGTTTTTTGGAAGCTTGGCAACCCCTTTCAATGAAAGTGATTCTCGTCAGTCTCCGCTTGGGGCTACTACAATAGGAGACAAACCATAGCGATAGAACTTGGAACTACATTATTGTGCCAAGTTTTAAGGAGCTAGCACAAACCGTGTTTGATTTAGAGTTCCAATTACATGTATCCATATAGGAGAAAACAGAGTGAAACCTAAACATGAAAACGGTTACTGCAAAGGAACGGTTTACCCTGCAAGAATGAAATTTGGTGAGCCAAGTGGGATTGGTGTACTGATCATTACCTGCAAATATCATCACGATTGGGTGAAAAAATGTTTACTGAGAATACAGGAAACTCGTAGTTTTTTGAAAGCTTGGCAACTCCTTTCAATGAAAGTGATTCTCGTCAGTCTCTGCTTGGGGCTACTTGAATAGGACACAAACCATAGCGATAGAACATGGAACTACATTATTGTGCCAAGTTTCAAAGAGCTAGCACAAACCGTGTTTGATTTAGAGTTCCAAATACATGTATCCATATAGGAGAAAACAGAGTGAAACCTAAACATGAAAACGGTTACTGCAAAGGAACGGTTTAAACTAGAAGAACGAAATTTGGAGAGCCAAGTGGGATTGGTGTACTGATCATTACCTGCAAGTATCACCAAGATTGGGTGAAAAAAATGTTTGCTCAGATTTGAGGAAATCGTAGTTTTTTGGAAGCTTGGCAACCCCTTTCAATGAAAGTGATTCTCGTCAGTCTCTGCTTGGGGCTACTTCAATAGGACACAAACCATAGAGATAGAACTTGGAACTACATTATTGTGCCAAGTTTCAAAGAGCTAGCACAAACCGTGTTTGATTTAGAGTTCCAAATACATGTATCCATATAGGAGAAAACAGAGTGAAACCTAAACATGAAAACGGTTACTGCAAAGGAATGGTTTACCCTGGAAGAATGAAATTTGGTGAGCCAAGTGGGATTCGTGTACTGATCATTACCTGCAAATATCATCAAGATTGGGTGAAAAAATGTTTACTGAGAATACAGGAAACTCATAGTTTTTTGGAAGCTTCGCAACCGCTTTCAATGAAAGTGATTCTCGTCAGTCTCTGCTTGGGGCTACTACAATAGGAGACAAACCATAGCGATAGAACTTGGAACTACATTATTGTGCCAAGTTTTAAAGAGCTAGCACAAACCGTGTTTGATTTAGAGTTCCAATTACATGTATCCATATAGGAGAAAACAGAGTGAAACCTAAATATGAAAACGGTTACTGCAAAGGAAAGGTTTAACCTAGAAGAACGAAATTTGGTGAGCCAAGTGGGATTGGTGTACTGATCATTACCTGCAAGTATCATCAAGATTGGGTGTAAAAATGTTTGCTGAGATTTCAGGAAACTCGTAGTTTTTCAGAAGCTTGGCAACCCCTTTCAATGAAAGTGATTCTCGTCAGTCTCTGCTTGGTGCTACTTCAATAGGACAGAAACCATCGCGATAGAACTTGGACCTACATTATTCTGCCAAGTTTGAAAGAGCTAGCACAAACCGTGTTTGATTTAGAGTTCCAACTACATGTATCCATATAGGAGAAAACAGAGTGAAACCTAAACATGAAAACGGTTCCTGCAAAGGAACGGTTTAACCTAGAAGACAAAAATTTGGTGAGCCACGTGGGACTGGTGTCCTGATCATTACCTGCAAGTATCATCAAGATTGGGTGAAAAAATGTTTGCTGAGATTTCAGGAAACTCGTAGGTTTATGGAAGCTTGGCAACCCCTTTCAAGAAAGTGATTCTCGTCAGTCTCTGCTTGGGGCTACTACAATAGGAGACAAACCATAGCGATAGAACTTGGAACTACATTATTGTGCCAAGTTTTAAGGAGCTAGCACAAACCGTGTTTGATTTAGAGTTCCAATTACATGTATCCATATAGGAGAAAACAGAGTGAAACCTAAACATGAAAACGGTTACTGCAAAGGAAAGGTTTAACCTAGAAGAACGAAATTTGGTGAGCCAAGTGGGATTGGTGTACTTATCATTACCTGCAAGTATCATCAAGATTGGGTGAAAAAATGTTTGCTGAGATTTCAGGAAACTCGTAGTTGTTCGGAAGCTTGGCAACCCCTTTCAATGAAAGTGATTCTCGTCATTCTCTGCTTGGGGCTCCTTTAATAGGACACAAACCATTGGGATAGAACGTGGAACTACATTATTGTGCCAAGTTTCAAAGAGCTAGCACAAACCGTGTTTGATTTAGAGTTCCAAATACATGTATCCATATAGGAGAAAACAGAGTGAAACCTAAACATGAAAACGGTTACTGCAAAGGAACGGTTTACCCTGGAAGAATGAAATTTGGTGAGCCAAGTGGGATTGGTGTACTGATCATTACCTGCAAATATCATCAAGAGTGGGTGAAAAAATGTTTACTGAGAATACAGGAAACTCGTAGTTTTTTGAAAGTTTGGCAACTCCTTTCAATGAAAGTGATTCTCGTCAGTCTCTGCTTGGGGCTACTTGAATAGGACACAAACCATAGCGATAGAACATGGAACTACATTATTGTGCCAAGTTTCAAAGAGCTAGCACAAACCGTGTTTGATTTAGAGTTCCAAATACATGTATCCATATAGGAGAAAACAGAGTGAAACCTAAACATGAAAACGGTTACTGCAAAGGAACGGTTTCACCTAGAAGAACGAAATTTGGAGAGCAAAGTGGGATTGGTGTACTGATCATTACCTGCAAGTATCACCAAGATTGGGTGAAAAAAATGTTTGCTCAGATTTCAGGAAATCGTAGTTTTTTGGACGCTTGGCAACCCCTTTCAATGAAAGTGATTCTCGTCAGTCTCTGCTTGGGGCTACTTCAATAGGACACAAACCATAGAGATAGAACTTGGAACTACATTATTGTGCCAAGTTTCAAAGAGCTAGCACAAACCGTGTTTGATTTAGAGTTCCAAATACATGTATCCATATAGGAGAAAACAGAGTGAAACCTAAACATGAAAACGGTTACTGCAAAGGAACGGTTTACCCTGGAAGAATGAAATTTGGTGAGCCAAGTGGGATTCGTGTACTGATCATTACCTGCAAATATCATCAAGATTGGGTGAAAAAATGTTTACTGAGAATACAGGAAACTCATAGTTTTTTGGAAGCTTCGCAACCGTTTTCAATGAAAGTGATTCTCGCCAGTCTCTGCTTGGGGCTACTACAATAGGAGACAAACCATAGCGATCGAACTTGGAACTACATTATTGTGCCAAGTTTTAAAGAGCTAGCACAAACCGTGTTTGATTTAGAGTTCCAATTACATGTATCCATATAGGAGAAAACAGAGTGAAACCTAAATATGAAAACGGTTACTGCAAAGGAAAGGTTTAACCTAGAAGAACGAAATTTGGTGAGCCAAGTGGGATTGGTGTACTGATCATTACCTGCAAGTATCATCAAGATTGGGTGTAAAAATGTTTGCTGAGATTTCAGGAAACTCGTAGTTTTTCAGAAGCTTGGCAACCCCTTTCAATGAAAGTGATTCTCGTCAGTCTCTGCTTGGGGCTACTTCAATAGGACAGAAACCATCGCGATAGAACTTGGACCTACATTATTCTGCCAAGTTTGAAAGAGCTAGCACAAACCGTGTTTGATTTAGAGTTCCAACTACATGTATCCATATAGGAGAAAACAGAGTGAAACCTAAACATGAAAACGGTTCCTGCAAAGGAACGGTTTAACCTAGAAGACAAAAATTTGGTGAGCCACGTGGGACTGGTGTCCTGATCATTACCTGCAAGTATCATCAAGATTGGGTGAAAAAATATTTGCTGAGATTTCAGGAAACTCGTAGGTTTTCGGAAGCTTGGCAACCCCTTTCAATGAAAGTGATTCTCGTCAGTCTCTGCTTGGGGCTACTACAATAGGAGACAAACCATAGCGATAGAACTTGGAACTACATTATTGTGCCAAGTTTTAAGGAGCTAGCACAAACCGTGTTTGATTTAGAGTTCCAATTACATGTATCCATATAGGAGAAAACAGAGTGAAACCTAAACATGAAAACGGTTACTGCAAAGGAAAGGTTTAACCTAGAAGAACGAAATTTGGTGAGCCAAGTGGGATTGGTGGACTTATCATTACCTGCAAGTATCATCAAGATTGGGTGAAAAAATGTTTGCTGAGATTTCAGGAAACTCGTAGTTGTTCGGAAGCTTGGCAACCCCTTTCAATGAAAGTGATTCTCGTCATTCTCTGCTTGGGGCTCCTTTAATAGGACACAAACCATTGGGATAGAACGTGGAACTACATTATTGTGCCAAGTTTCAAAGAGCTAGCACAAACCGTGTTTGATTTAGAGTTCCAAATACATGTATCCATATAGGAGAAAACAGAGTGAAACCTAAACATGAAAACGGTTACTGCAAAGGAACGGTTTACCCTGGAAGAATGAAATTTGGTGAGCCAAGTGGGATTGGTGTACTGATCATTACCTGCAAATATCATCAAGAGTGGGTGAAAAAATGTTTACTGAGAATACAGGAAACTCGTAGTTTTTTGAAAGCTTGGCAACTCCTTTCAATGAAAGTGATTCTCGTCAGTCTCTGCTTGGGGCTACTTGAATAGGACACAAACCATAGCGATAGAACATGGAACCTACATTATTCTGCCAAGTTTGAAAGAGCTAGCACAAACCGTGTTTGATTTAGAGTTCCAACTACATGTATCCATATAGGAGAAAACAGAGTGAAACCTAAACATGAAAACGGTTCCTGCAAAGGAACGGTTTACCCTGGAAGAATGAAATTTGGTGAGCCAAGTGGGATTGGTGTACTGATCATTACCTGCAAATATCATCAAGATTGGGTGAAAAAATGTTTACTGAGAATACAGGAAACTCGTAGTTTTTTGAAAACTTGGCAACTCCTTTCAATGAAAGTGATTCTCGTCAGTCTCTGCTTGGGGCTACTTCAATAGGACACACACCATAGCGATAGAACATGGAACTACATTATTGTGCCAAGTTTCAAAGAGCTAGCATAAACCGTGTTTGATTTAGAGTTCCAAATACATGTATCCATATAGGAGAAAACAGAGTGAAACCTAAACATGGAAACAGTTACAGCAAAGGAACGGTTTAACCTAGAAGAACGAAATTTGGAGAGCAAAGTGGGATTGGTGTACTGATCATTACCTGCAAGTATCACCAAGATTGGGTGAAAAAAATGTTTGCTCAGATTTCAGGAAATCGTAGTTTTTTGGAAGCTTGGCAACCCCTTTCAATGAAAGTGATTCTCGTCAGTCTCTGCTTGGGGCTACTTCAATAGGACACAAACCATAGAGATAGAACTTGGAACTACATTATTGTGCCAAGTTTCAAAGAGCTAGCACAAACCGTGTTTGATTTAGAGTTCCAAATACATGTATCCATATAGGAGAAAACAGAGTGAAACCTAAACATGAAAACGGTTACTGCAAAGGAACGGTTTACCCTGGAAGAATGAAATTTGGTGAGCCAAGTGGGATTCGTGTACTGATCATTACCTGCAAATATCATCAAGATTGGGTGAAAAAATGTTTACTGAGAATACAGGAAACTCGTAGTTTTTTGGAAGCTTGGCAACCCCTTTCAATGAAAGTGATTCTCGTCAGTCTCCGCTTGGGGCTACTACAATAGGGACAAACCATAGCGATAGAACTTGGAACTACATTATTGTGCCAAGTTTTAAGGAGCTAGCACAAACCGTGTTTGATTTAGAGTTCCAATTACATGTATCCATATAGGAGAAAACAGAGTGAAACCTAAACATGAAAACGGTTACTGCAAAGGAAAGGTTTAACCTAGAAGAACGAAATTTGGTGAGCCAAGTGGGATTGGTGTACTTATCATTACCTGCCAGTATCATCAAGATTGGGTGTAAAAATGTTTGCTGAGATTTCAGGAAACTCGTAGTTTTTCAGAAGCTTGGCAACCCCTTTCAATGAAAGTGATTCTCGTCAGTCTCTGCTTGGGGCTACTTCAATAGGACAGAAACCATAGCGATAGAACTTGGACCTACATTATTCTGCCAAGTTTGAAAGAGCTAGCACAAACCGTGTTTGATTTAGAGTTCCAACTACATGTATCCATATAGGAGAAAACAGAGTGAAACCTAAACATGAAAACGGTTCCTGCAAAGGAACGGTTTACCCTGGAAGAATGAAATTTGGTGAGCCAAGTGGGATTGGTGTACTGATCATTACCTGCAAATATCATCAAGATTGGGTGAAAAAATGTTTACTGAGAATACAGGAAACTCGTAGTTTTTTGAAAACTTGGCAACTCCTTTCAATGAAAGTGATTCTCGTCAGTCTCTGCTTGGGGCTACTTCAATAGGACACACACCATAGCGATAGAACATGGAACTACATTATTGTGCCAAGTTTCAAAGAGCTAGCATAAACCGTGTTTGATTTAGAGTTCCAAATACATGTATCCATATAGGAGAAAACAGAGTGAAACCTAAACATGGAAACAGTTACAGCAAAGGAACGGTTTAACCTAGAAGAACGAAATTTGGAGAGCAAAGTGGGATTGGTGTACTGATCATTACCTGCAAGTATCACCAAGATTGGGTGAAAAAAATGTTTGCTCAGATTTCAGGAAATCGTAGTTTTTTGGAAGCTTGGCAACCCCTTTCAATGAAAGTGATTCTCGTCAGTCTCTGCTTGGGGCTACTTCAATAGGACACAAACCATAGAGATAGAACTTGGAACTACATTATTGTGCCAAGTTTCAAAGAGCTAGCACAAACCGTGTTTGATTTAGAGTTCCAAATACATGTATCCATATAGGAGAAAACAGAGTGAAACCTAAACATGAAAACGGTTACTGCAAAGGAACGGTTTACCCTGGAAGAATGAAATTTGGTGAGCCAAGTGGGATTCGTGTACTGATCATTACCTGCAAATATCATCAAGATTGGGTTAAAAAAATGTTTACTGAGAATACAGGAAACTCGTAGTTTTTTGGAAGCTTGGCAACCCCTTTCAATGAAAGTGATTCTCGTCAGTCTCCGCTTGGGGCTACTACAATAGGAGACAAACCATAGCGATAGAACTTGGAACTACATTATTGTGCCAAGTTTTAAGGAGCTAGCACAAACCGTGTTTGATTTAGAGTTCCAATTACATGTATCCATATAGGAGAAAACAGAGTGAAACCTAAACATGAAAACGGTTACTGCAAAGGAAAGGTTTAACCTAGAAGAACGAAATTTGGTGAGCCAAGTGGGATTGGTGTACTTATCATTACCTGCCAGTATCATCAAGATTGGGTGTAAAAATGTTTGCTGAGATTTCAGGAAACTCGTAGTTTTTCAGAAGCTTGGCAACCCCTTTCAATGAAAGTGATTCTCGTCAGTCTCTGCTTGGGGCTACTTCAATAGGACAGAAACCATAGCGATAGAACTTGGACCTACATTATTCTGCCAAGTTTGAAAGAGCTAGCACAAACCGTGTTTGATTTAGAGTTCCAACTACATGTATCCATATAGGAGAAAACAGAGTGAAACCTAAACATGAAAACGGTTCCTGCAAAGGAACGGTTTACCCTGGAAGAATGAAATTTGGTGAGCCAAGTGGGATTGGTGTACTGATCATTACCTGCAAATATCATCAAGATTGGGTGAAAAACTGTTTACTGAGAATACAGGAAACTCGTAGTTTTTTGAAAACTTGGCAACTCCTTTCAATGAAAGTGATTCTCGTCTGTCTCTGCTTGGGGCTACTTCAATAGGACACACACCATAGCGATAGAACATGGAACTACATTATTGTGCCAAGTTTCAAAGAGCTAGCATAAACCGTGTTTGATTTAGAGTTCCAAATACATGTATCCATATAGGAGAAAACAGAGTGAAACCTAAACATGGAAACAGTTACAGCAAAGGAACGGTTTAACCTAGAAGAACGAAATTTGGAGAGCAAAGTGGGATTGGTGTACTGATCATTACCTGCAAGTATCACCAAGATTGGGTGAAAAAAATGTTTGCTCAGATTTCAGGAAATCGTAGTTTTTTGGAAGCTTGGCAACCCCTTTCAATGAAAGTGATTCTCGTCAGTCTCCGCTTGGGGCTACTACAATAGGAGACAAACCATCGCGATAGAACTTGGAACTACATTATTGTGCCAAGTTTTAAGGAGCTAGCACAAACCGTGTTTGATTTAGAGTTCCAATTACATGTATCCATATAGGAGAAAACAGAGTGAAACCTAAACATGAAAACGGTTACTGCAAAGGAAAGGTTTAACCTAGAAGAACGAAATTTGGTGAGCCAAGTGGGATTGGTGTACTGATCATTACCTGCCAGTATCATCAAGATTGGGTGTAAAAATGTTTGCTGAGATTTCAGGAAACTCGTATTTTTTCAGAAGCTTGGCAACCCCTTTCAATGAAAGTGATTCTCGTCAGTCTCTGCTTGGGGCTACTTCAATAGGACAGAAACCATAGCGATAGAACTTGGACCTACATTATTCTGCCAAGTTTGAAAGAGCTAGCACAAACCGTGTTTGATTTAGAGTTCCAACTACATGTATCCATATAGGAGAAAACAGAGTGAAACCTAAACATGAAAACGGTTCCTGCAAAGGAACGGTTTAAACTAGAAGACAAAAATTTGGTGAGCCACGTGGCACTGGTGTCCTGATCATTACCTGCAAGTATCATCAAGATTGGGTGAAAAAATATTTGCTGAGATTTCAGGAAACTCGTAGTTGTTCGGAAGCTTGGCAACCCCTTTCAATGAAAGTGATTCTCGTCATTCTCTGCTTGGGGCTCCTTTAATAGGACACAAACCATTGGGATAGAACGTGGAACTACATTATTGTGCCAAGTTTCAAAGAGCTAGCACAAACCGTGTTTGATTTAGAGTTCCAAATACATGTATCCATATAGGAGAAAACAGAGTGAAACCTAAACATGAAAACGGTTACTGCAAAGGAACGGTTTACCCTGGAAGAATGAAATTTGGTGAGCCAAGTGGGATTGGTGTACTGATCATTACCTGCAAATATCATCAAGATTGGGTGAAAAAATGTTTACTGAGAATACAGGAAACTCGTAGTTTTTTGAAAGCTTGGCAACTCCTTTCAATGAAAGTGATTCTCGTCAGTCTCTGCTTGGGGCTACTTGAATAGGACACAAACCATAGCGATAGAACATGGAACTACATTATTGTGCCAAGTTTCAAAGAGCTAGCACAAACCGTGTTTGATTTAGAGTTCCAAATACATGTATCCATATAGGAGAAAACAGAGTGAAACCTAAACATGAAAACGGTTACTGCAAAGGAACGGTTTAACCTAGAAGAACGAAATTTGGAGAGCAAAGTGGGATTGGTGTACTGATCATTACCTGCAAGTATCACCAAGATTGGGTGAAAAAAATGTTTGCTCAGATTTCAGGAAATCGTAGTTTTTTGGAAGCTTGGCAACCCCTTTCAATGAAAGTGATTCTCGTCAGTCTCTGCTTGGGGCTACTTCAATAGGACACAAACCATAGAGATAGAACTTGGACCTACATTATTGTGCCAAGTTTCAAAGAGCTAGCACAAACCGTGTTTGATTTAGAGTTCCAAATACATGTATCCATATAGGAGAAAACAGAGTGAAACCTAAACATGAAAACGGTTACTGCAAAGGAACGGTTTACCCTGGAAGAATGAAATTTGGTGAGCCAAGTGGGATTCGTGTACTGATCATTACCTGCAAATATCATCAAGATTGGGTTAAAAAATGTTTACTGAGAATACAGGAAACTCATAGTTTTTTGGAAGCTTCGCAACCGCTTTCAATGAAAGTGATTCTCGTCAGTCTCTGCTTGGGGCTACTACAATAGGAGACAAACCATAGCGATAGAACTTGGAACTACATTATTGTGCCAAGTTTTAAAGAGCTAGCACAAACCGTGTTTGATTTAGAGTTCCAATTACATGTATCCATATAGGAGAAAACAGAGTGAAACCTAAATATGAAAACGGTTACTGCAAAGGAAAGGTTTAACCTAGAAGAACGAAAATTGGTGAGCCAAGTGGGATTGGTGTACTGATCATTACCTGCAAGTATCATCAAGATTGGGTGTAAAAATGTTTGCTGAGATTTCAGGAAACTCGTAGTTTTTCAGAAGCTTGGCAACCCCTTTCAATGAAAGTGATTCTCGTCAGTCTCTGCTTGGGGCTACTTCAATAGGACAGAAACCATCGCGATAGAACTTGGACCTACATTATTCTGCCAAGTTTGAAAGAGCTAGCACAAACCGTGTTTGATTTAGAGTTCCAACTACATGTATCCATATAGGAGAAAACAGAGTGAAACCTAAACATGAAAACGGTTACTGCAAAGGAAAGGTTTAACCTAGAAGAACGAAATTTGGTGAGCCAAGTGGGATTGGTGTACTCATCATTACCTGCCAGTATCATCAAGATTGGGTGTAAAAATGTTTGCTGAGATTTCAGGAAACTCGTAGTTTTTCAGAAGCTTGGCAACCCCTTTCAATGAAAGTGATTCTCGTCAGTCTCTGCTTGGGGCTACTTCAATAGGACAGAAACCATAGCGATAGAACTTGGACCTACATTATTCTGCCAAGTTTGAAAGAGCTAGCACAAACCGTGTTTGATTTAGAGTTCCAACTACATGTATCCATATAGGAGAAAACAGAGTGAAACCTAAACATGAAAACGGTTCCTGCAAAGGAACGGTTTACCCTGGAAGAATGAAATTTGGTGAGCCAAGTGGGATTGGTGTACTGATCATTACCTGCAAATATCATCAAGATTGGGTGAAAAAATGATTACTGAGAATACAGGAAACTCGTAGTTTTTTGAAACTTGGCAACTCCTTTCAATGAAAGTGATTCTCGTCAGTCTCTGCTTGGGGCTACTTCAATAGGACACACACCATAGCGATAGAACATGGAACTACATTATTGTGCCAAGTTTCAAAGAGCTAGCATAAACCGTGTTTGATTTAGAGTTCCAAATACATGTATCCATATAGGAGAAAACAGAGTGAAACCTAAACATGGAAACAGTTACAGCAAAGGAACGGTTTAACCTAGAAGAACGAAATTTGGAGAGCAAAGTGGGATTGGTGTACTGATCATTACCTGCAAGTATCATCAAGATTGGGTGAAAAAATGTTTGCTCAGATTTCAGGAAATCGTAGTTTTTTGGAAGCTTGGCAACCCCTTTCAATGAAAGTGATTCTCGTCAGTCTCTGCTTGGGGCTACTTCAATAGGACACAAACCATAGAGATAGAACTTGGAACTACATTATTGTGCCAAGTTTCAAAGAGCTAGCACAAACCGTGTTTGATTTAGAGTTCCAAATACATGTATCCATATAGGAGAAAACAGAGTGAAACCTAAACATGAAAACGGTTACTGCAAAGGAACGGTTTACCCTGGAAGAATGAAAATTGGTGAGCCAAGTGGGATTCGTGTACTGATCATTACCTGCAAATATCATCAAGATTGGGTGAAAAAATGTTTACTGAGAATACAGGAAACTCGTAGTTTTTTGGAAGCTTGGCAACCCCTTTCAATGAAAGTGATTCTCGTCAGTCTCCGCTTGGGGCTACTACAATAGGAGACAAACCATAGCGATAGAACTTGGAACTACATTATTGTGCCAAGTTTTAAGGAGCTAGCACAAACCGTGTTTGATTTAGAGTTCCAATTACATGTATCCATATAGGAGAAAACAGAGTGAAACCTAAACATGAAAACGGTTACTGCAAAGGAAAGGTTTAACCTAGAAGAACGAAATTTGGTGAGCCAAGTGGGATTGGTGTACTTATCATTACCTGCCAGTATCATCAAGATTGGGTGTAAAAATGTTTGCTGAGATTTCAGGAAACTCGTATTTTTTCAGAAGCTTGGCAACCCCTTTCAATGAAAGTGATTCTCGTCAGTCTCTGCTTGGGGCTACTTCAATAGGACAGAAACCATAGCGATAGAACTTGGACCTACATTATTCTGCCAAGTTTGAAAGAGCTAGCACAAACCGTGTTTGATTTAGAGTTCCAACTACATGTATCCATATATTAGAAAACAGAGTGAAACCTAAACATGAAAACGGTTCCTGCAAAGGAACGGTTTAAACTAGAAGACAAAAATTTGGTGAGCCACGTGGCACTGGTGTCCTGATCATTACCTGCAAGTATCATCAAGATTGGGTGAAAAAATGTTTGCTGAGATTTCAGGAAACTCGTAGTTGTTCGGAAGCTTGGCAACCCCTTTCAATGAAAGTGATTCTCGTCATTCTCTGCTTGGGGCTCCTTTAATAGGACACAAACCATTGGGATAGAACGTGGAACTACATTATTGTGCCAAGTTTCAAAGAGCTAGCACAAACCGTGTTTGATTTAGAGTTCCAAATACATGTATCCATATAGGAGAAAACAGAGTGAAACCTAAACATGAAAACGGTTACTGCAAAGAACGGTTTACCCTGGAAGAATGAAATTTGGTGAGCCAAGTGGGATTGGTGTACTGATCATTACCTGCAAATATCATCAAGATTGGGTGAAAAAATGTTTACTGAGAATACAGGAAACTCGTAGTTTTTTGAAAGCTTGGCAACTCCTTTCAATGAAAGTGATTCTCGTCAGTCTCTGCTTGGGGCTACTTGAATAGGACACAAACCATAGCGATAGAACATGGAACTACATTATTGTGCCAAGTTTCAAAGAGCTATCACAAACCGTGTTTGATTTAGAGTTCCAAATACATGTATCCATATAGGAGAAAACAGAGTGAAACCTAAACATGAAAACGGTTACTGCAAAGGAACGGTTTAACCTAGAAGAACGAAATTTGGAGAGCAAAGTGGGATTGGTGTACTGATCATTACCTGCAATTATCACCAAGATTGGGTGAAAAAAATGTTTGCTCAGATTTCAGGAAATCGTAGTTTTTTGGAAGCTTGGCAACCCCTTTCAATGAAAGTGATTCTCGTCAGTCTCTGCTTGGGGCTACTTCAATAGGACACAAACCATAGAGATAGAACTTGGAACTACATTATTGTGCCAAGTTTCAAAGAGCTACCACAAACCGTGTTTGATTTAGAGTTCCAAATACATGTATCCATATAGGAGAAAACAGAGTGAAACCTAAACATGAAAACGGTTACTGCAAAGGAACGGTTTACCCTGGAAGAATGAAATTTGGTGAGCCAAGTGGGATTCGTGTACTGATCATTACCTGCAAATATCATCAAGATTGGGTGAAAAAATGTTTACTGAGAATACAGGAAACTCATAGTTTTTTGGAGGCTTCGCAACCGCTTTCAATGAAAGTGATTCTCGTCAGTCTCTGCTTGGGGCTACTACAATAGGAGACAAACCATAGCGATAGAACTTGGAACTACATTATTGTGCCAAGTTTTAAAGAGCTAGCACAAACCGTGTTTGATTTAGAGTTCCAAATACATGTATCCATATAGGAGAAAACAGAGTGAAACTTAAATATGAAAACGGTTACTGCAAAGGAAAGGTTTAACCTAGAAGAACGAAATTTGGTGAGCCAAGTGGGATTGGTGTACTGATCATTACCTGCAAGTATCATCAAGATTGGGTGTAAAAATGTTTGCTGAGATTTCAGGAAACTCGTAGTTTTTCAGAAGCTTGGCAACCCCTTTCAATGAAAGTGATTCTCGTCAGTCTCTGCTTGGGGCTACTTCAATAGGACAGAAACCATCGCGATAGAACTTGGACCTACATTATTCTGCCAAGTTTGAAAGAGCTAGCACAAACCGTGTTTGATTTAGAGTTCCAACTACATGTATCCATATAGGAGAAAACAGAGTGAAACCTAAACATGAAAACGGTTCCTGCAAAGGAACGGTTTAACCTAGAAGACAAAAATTTGGTGAGCCACGTGGGACTGGTGTCCTGATCATTACCTGCAAGTATCATCAAGATTGGGTGAAAAAATGTTTGCTGAGATTTCAGGAAACTCGTAGTTGTTCGGAAGCTTGGCAACCCCTTTCAATGAAAGTGATTCTCGTCAGTCTCTGCTTGGGGCTACTACAATAGGAGACAAACCATAGCGATAGAACTTGGAACTACATTATTGTGCCAAGTTTTAAGGAGCTAGCACAAACCGTGTTTGATTTAGAGTTCCAATTACATGTATCCATATAGGAGAAAACAGAGTGAAACCTAAACATGAAAACGGTTACTGCAAAGGAAAGGTTTAACCTAGAAGAACGAAATTTGGTGAGCCAAGTGGGATTGGTGTACTTATCATTACCTGCCAGTATCATCAAGATTGGGTGTAAAAATGTTTGCTGAGATTTCAGGAAACTCGTAGTTTTTCAGAAGCTTGGCAACCCCTTTTCAATGAAAGTGATTCTCGTCAGTCTCTGCTTGGGGCTACTTCAATAGGACAGAAACCATCGCGATAGAACTTGGACCTACATTATTCTGCCAAGTTTGAAAGAGCTAGCACAAACCGTGTTTGATTTAGAGTTCCAACTGCATGTATCCATATAGGAGAAAACAGAGTGAAACCTAAACATGAAAACGGTTCCTGCAAAGGAACGGTTTACCCTGGAAGAATGAAATTTGGTGAGCCAAGTGGGATTGGTGTACTGATCATTACGTGCAAATATCATCAAGATTGGGTGAAAAAATGTTTACTGAGAATACAGGAAACTCGTAGTTTTTTGAAAACTTGGCAACTCCTTTCAATGAAAGTGATTCTCGTCAGTCTCTGCTTGGGGCTACTTCAATAGGACACACACCATAGCGATAGAACATGGAACTACATTATTGTGCCAAGTTTCAAAGAGCTAGCATAAACCGTGTTTGATTTAGAGTTCCAAATACATGTATCCATATAGGAGAAAACAGAGTGAAACCTAAACATGGAAACAGTTACAGCAAAGGAACGGTTTAATCTAGAAGAACGAAATTTGGAGAGCAAAGTGGGATTGGTGTACTGATCATTACCTGCAAGTATCATCAAGATTGGGTGAAAAAAATGTTTGCTCAGATTTCAGGAAATCGTAGTTTTTTGAAAACTTGGCAACTCCTTTCAATGAAAGTGATTCTCGTCAGTCTCTGCTTGGGGCTACTTCAATAGGACACACACCATAGCGATAGAACATGGAACTACATTATTGTGCCAAGTTTCAAAGAGCTAGCATAAACCGTGTTTGATTTAGAGTTCCAAATACATGTATCCATATAGGAGAAAACAGAGTGAAACCTAAACATGGAAACAGTTACAGCAAAGGAACGGTTTAACCTAGAAGAACGAAATTTGGAGAGCAAAGTGGGATTGGTGTACTGATCATTACCTGCAAGTATCACCAAGATTGGGTGAAAAAAATGTTTGCTCAGATTTCAGGAAATCGTAGTTTTTTGGAAGCTTGGCAACCCATTTCAATGAAAGTGATTCTTGTCAGTCTCTGCTTGGGGCTACTTCAATAGGACACAAACCATAGAGATAGAACTTGGAACTACATTATTGTGCCAAGTTTCAAAGAGCTAGCATAAACCGTGTTTGATTTAGAGTTCCAAATACATGTATCCATATAGGAGAAAACAGAGTGAAACCTAAAATGAAAACGGTTACTGCAAAGGAACGGTTTACCCTGGAAGAATGAAATTTGGTGAGCCAAGTGGGATTCGTGTACTGATCATTACCTGCAAATATCATCAAGATTGGGTGAAAAAATGTTTACTGAGAATACAGGAAACTCGTAGTTTTTTGGAAGCTTGGCAACCCCTTTCAATGAAAGTGATTCTCGTCAGTCTCCGCTTGGGGCTACTACAATAGGAGACAAACCATAGCGATAGAACTTGGAACTACATTATTGTGCCAAGTTTTAAGGAGCTAGCACAAACCGTGTTTGATTTGAGTTCCAATTACATGTATCCATATAGGAGAAAACAGAGTGAAACCTAAACATGAAAACGGTTACTGCAAAGGAAAGGTTTAACCTAGAAGAACGAAATTTGGTGAGCCAAGTGGGATTGGTGTACTTATCATTACCTGCCAGTATCATCAAGATTGGGTGTAAAAATGTTTGCTGAGATTTCAGGAAACTCGTATTTTTTCAGAAGCTTGGCAACCCCTTTCAATGAAAGTGATTCTCGTCAGTCTCTGCTTGGGGCTACTTCAATAGGACAGAAACCATAGCGATAGAACTTGGACCTACATTATTCTGCCAAGTTTGAAAGAGCTAGCACAAACCGTGTTTGATTTAGAGTTCCAACTACATGTATCCATATATTAGAAAACAGAGTGAAACCTAAACATGAAAACGGTTCCTGCAAAGGAACGGTTTAAACTAGAAGACAAAAATTTGGTGAGCCACGTGGCACTGGTGTCCTGATCATTACCTGCAAGTATCATCAAGATTGGGTGAAAAAATGTTTGCTGAGATTTCAGGAAACTCGTAGTTGTTCGGAAGCTTGGCAACCCCTTTCAATGAAAGTGATTCTCGTCATTCTCTGCTTGGGGCTCCTTTAATAGGACACAAACCATTGGGATAGAACGTGGAACTACATTATTGTGCCAAGTTTAAAAGAGCTAGCACAAACCGTGTTTGATTTAGAGTTCCAAATACATGTATCCATATAGGAGAAAACAGAGTGAAACCTAAACATGAAAACGGTTACTGCAAAGGAACGGTTTACCCTGGAAGAATGAAATTTGGTGAGCCAAGTGGGATTGGTGTACTGATCATTACCTGCAAATATCATCAAGATTGGGTGAAAAAATGTTTACTGAGAATACAGGAAACTCGTAGTTTTTTGAAAGCTTGGCAACTCCTTTCAATGAAAGTGATTCTCGTCAGTCTCTGCTTGGGGCTACTTGAATAGGACACAAACCATAGCGATAGAACATGGAACTACATTATTGTGCCAAGTTTCAAAGAGCTAGCACAAACCGTGTTTGATTTAGAGTTCCAAATACATGTATCCATATAGGAGAAAACAGAGTGAAACCTAAACATGAAAACGGTTACTGCAAAGGAACGGTTTAACCTAGAAGAACGAAATTTGGAGAGCAAAGTGGGATTGGTGTACTGATCATTACCTGTAAGTATCACCAAGATTGGGTGAAAAAAATGTTTGCTCAGATTTCAGGAAATCGTTGTTTTTTGGAAGCTTGGCAACCCCTTTCAATGAAAGTGATTCTCGTCAGTCTCTGCTTGGGGCTACTTCAATAGGACACAAACCATAGAGATAGAACTTGGAACTACATTATTGTGCCAAGTTTCAAAGAGCTAGCACAAACCGTGTTTGATTTAGAGTTCCAAATACAAGTATCCATATAGGAGAAAACAGAGTGAAACCTAAACATGAAAACGGTTACTGCAAAGGAACGGTTTACCCTGGAAGAATGAAATTTGGTGAGCCAAGTGGGATTCGTGTACTGATCATTACCTGCAAATATCATCAAGATTGGGTGAAAAAATGTTTACTGAGAATACAGGAAACTCATAGTTTTTTGGAAGCTTCACAACCGCTTTCAATGAAAGTGATTCTCGTCAGTCTCTGCTTGGGGCTACTTGAATAGGACACAAACCATAGCGATAGAACATGGAACTACATTATTGTGCCAAGTTTCAAAGAGCTAGCACAAACCGTGTTTGATTTAGAGTTCCAAATACATGTATCCATATAGGAGAAAACAGAGTGAAACCTAAACATGAAAACGGTTCCTGCAAAGGAACGGTTTAAACTAGAAGACAAAAATTTGGTGAGCCACGTGGCACTGGTGTCCTGATCATTACCTGCAAGTATCATCAAGATTGGGTGAAAAAATGTTTGCTGAGATTTCAGGAAACTCGTAGGTTTTCGGAAGCTTGGCAACCTCTTTCAATGAAAGTGATTCTCGTCAGTCTCTGCTTGGGGCTACTACAATAGGAGACAAACCATAGCGATAGAACTTGGAACTACATTATTGTGCCAAGTTTTAAGGACCTAGCACAAACCGTGTTTGATTTAGAGTTCCAATTACATGTATCCATATAGGAGAAAACAGAGTGAAACCTAAACATGAAAACGGTTACTGCAAAGGAAAGGTTTAACCTAGAAGAACGAAATTTGGTGAGCCAAGTGGGATTGGTGTACTTATCATTACCTGCCAGTATCATCAAGATTGGGTGTAAAAATGTTTGCTGAGATTTCAGGAAACTCGTAGTTTTTCAGAAGCTTGGCAACCCCTTTCAATGAAAGTGATTCTCATCAGTCTCTGCTTGGGGCTACTTCAATAGGACAGAAACCATAGCGATAGAACTTGGACCTACATTATTCTGCCAAGTTTGAAAGAGCTAGCACAAACCGTGTTTGATTTAGAGTTCCAACTACATGTATCCATATAGGAGAAAACAGAGTGAAACCTAAACATGAAAACGGTTCCTGCAAAGGAACGGTTTACCCTGGAAGAATGAAATTTGGTGAGCCAAGTGGGATTGGTGTACTGATCATTACCTGCAAATATCATCAAGATTGGGTGAAAAAATGTTTACTGAGAATACAGGAAACTCGTAGTTTTTTGAAAACTTGGCAACTCCTTTCAATGAAAGTGATTCTCGTCAGTCTCTGCTTGGGGCTACTTCAATAGGACACAAACCATAGAGATAGAACTTGGAACTACATTATTGTGCCAAGTTTCAAAGAGCTAGCACAAACCGTGTTTGATTTAGAGTTCCAAATACATGTATCCATATAGGAGAAAACAGAGTGAAACCTAAACATGAAAACGGTTACTGCAAAGGAACGGTTTACCCTGGAAGAATGAAATTTGGTGAGCCAAGTGGGATTCGTGTACTGATCATTACCTGCAAATATCATCAAGATTGGGTGAAAAAATGTTTACTGAGAATACAGGAAACTCGTAGTTTTTTGGAAGCTTGGCAACCCCTTTCAATGAAAGTGATTCTCGTCAGTCTCCGCTTGGGGCTACTACAATAGGAGACAAACCATAGCGATAGAACTTGGAACTACATTATTGTGCCAAGTTTTAAGGAGCTAGCACAAACCGTGTTTGATTTAGAGTTCCAATTACATGTATCCATATAGGAGAAAACAGAGTGAAACCTAAACATGAAAACGGTTACTGCAAAGGAAAGGTTTAACCTAGAAGAACGAAATTTGGTGAGCCAAGTGGGATTGGTGTACTTATCATTACCTGCCAGTATCATCAAGATTGGGTGTAAAAATGTTTGCTGAGATTTCAGGAAACTCGTAGTTTTTCAGAAGCTTGGCAACCCCTTTCAATGAAAGTGATTCTCATCAGTCTCTGCTTGGGGCTACTTCAATAGGACAGAAACCATAGCGATAGAACTTGGACCTACATTATTCTGCCAAGTTTGAAAGAGCTAGCACAAACCGTGTTTGATTTAGAGTTCCAACTACATGTATCCATATAGGAGAAAACAGAGTGAAACCTAAACATGAAAACGGTTCCTGCAAAGGAACGGTTTACCCTGGAAGAATGAAATTTGGTGAGCCAAGTGGGATTGGTGTACTGATCATTACCTGCAAATATCATCAAGATTGGGTGAAAAAATGTTTACTGAGAATACAGGAAACTCGTAGTTTTTTGAAAACTTGGCAACTCCTTTCAATGAAAGTGATTCTCGTCAGTCTCTGCTTGGGGCTACTTCAATAGGACACAAACCATAGAGATAGAACTTGGAACTACATTATTGTGCCAAGTTTCAAAGAGCTAGCACAAACCGTGTTTGATTTAGAGTTCCAAATACATGTATCCATATAGGAGAAAACAGAGTGAAACCTAAACATGAAAACGGTTACTGCAAAGGAACGGTTTACCCTGGAAGAATGAAATTTGGTGAGCCAAGTGGGATTCGTGTACTGATCATTACCTGCAAATATCATCAAGATTGGGTGAAAAAATGTTTACTGAGAATACAGGAAACTCGTAGTTTTTTGGAAGCTTGGCAACCCCTTTCAATGAAAGTGATTCTCGTCAGTCTCCGCTTGGGGCTACTACAATAGGAGACAAACCATAGCGATAGAACTTGGAACTACATTATTGTGCCAAGTTTTAAGGAGCTAGCACAAACCGTGTTTGATTTAGAGTTCCAATTACATGTATCCATATAGGAGAAAACAGAGTGAAACCTAAACATGAAAACGGTTACTGCAAAGGAAAGGTTTAACTAGAAGAACGAAATTTGGTGAGCCAAGTGGGATTGGTGTACTTATCATTACCTGCCAGTATCATCAAGATTGGGTGTAAAAATGTTTGCTGAGATTTCAGGAAACTCGTATTTTTTCAGAAGCTTGGCAACCCCTTTCAATGAAAGTGATTCTCGTCAGTCTCTGCTTGGGGCTACTTCAATAGGACAGAAACCATAGCGATAGAACTTGGACCTACATTATTCTGCCAAGTTTGAAAGAGCTAGCACAAACCGTGTTTGATTTAGAGTTCCAACTACATGTATCCATATATTAGAAAACAGAGTGAAACCTAAACATGAAAACGGTTCCTGCAAAGGAACGGTTTAAACTAGAAGACAAAAATTTGGTGAGCCACGTGGCACTGGTGTCCTGATCATTACCTGCAAGTATCATCAAGTTTGGGTGAAAAAATGTTTGCTGAGATTTCAGGAAACTCGTAGTTTTTCAGAAGCTTGGCAACCCCTTTCAATGAAAGTGATTCTCGTCAGTCTCTGCTTGTGGCTACTTCAATAGGACAGAAACCATCGCGATAGAACTTGGACCTACATTATTCTGCCAAGTTTGAAAGAGCTAGCACAAACCGTGTTTGATTTAGAGTTCCAACTACATGTATCCATATAGGAGAAAACAGAGTGAAACCTAAACATGAAAACGGTTCCTGCAAAGGAACGGTTTAACCTAGAAGACAAAAATTTGGTGAGCCACGTGGGACTGGTGTCCTGATCATTACCTGCAAGTATCATCAAGATTGGGTGAAAAAATGTTTGCTGAGATTTCAGGAAACTCATAGTTTTTCGGAAGCTTGGCAACCCCTTTCAATGAAAGTGATTCTCGTCAGTCTCTGCTTGGGGCTCCTTCAATAGACACAAACCATAGGGATAGAACGTGGAACTACATTATTGTGCCAAGTTTCAAAGAGCTAGCACAAACCGTGTTTGATTTAGAGTTCCAAATACATGTATCCATATAGGAGAAAACAGAGTGAAACCTAAACATGAAAACGGTTACTGCAAAGGAACGGTTTAACCTAGAAGAACGAAATTTGGAGAGCAAAGTGGGATTGGTGTACTGATCATTACCTGCAAGTATCACCAAGATTGGGTGAAAAAAATGTTTGCTCAGATTTCAGGAAATCATAGTTTTTTGGAAGCTTGGCAACCCCTTTCAATGAAAGTGATTCTCGTCAGTCTCTGCTTGGGGCTACTTCAATAGGACACAAACCATAGAGATAGAACTTGGAACTACATTATTGTGCCAAGTTTCAAAGAGCTAGCACAAACCGTGTTTGATTTAGAGTTCCAAATACATGTATCCATATAGGAGAAAACAGAGTGAAACCTAAACATGAAAACGGTTACTGCAAAGGAACGGTTTAACCTAGAAGAACGAAATTTGGAGAGCCAAGTGGGATTGGTGTACTGATCATTACCTGCAAGTATCACCAAGATTGGGTGAAAAAAATGTTTGCTCAGATTTCAGGAAATCATAGTTTTTTGGAAGCTTGGCAACCCCTTTCAATGAAAGTGATTCTCGTCAGTCTCTGCTTGGGGCTACTTCAATAGGACACAAACCATAGAGATAGAACTTGGAACTACATTATTGTGCCAAGTTTCAAAGAGCTAGCACAAACCGTGTTTGATTTAGAGTTCCAAATACATGTATCCATATAGGAGAAAACAGAGTGAAACCTAAACATGAAAACGGTTACTGCAAAGGAACGGTTTACCCTGGAAGAATGAAATTTGGTGAGCCAAGTGGGATTGGTGTACTGATCATTACCTGCAAATATCATCAAGATTGGGTGAAAAAATGTTTACTGAGAATACAGGAAACTCGTAGTTTTTTGAAAGCTTGGCAACTCCTTTCAATGAAAGTGATTCTCGTCAGTCTCTGCTTGGGGCTACTTGAATAGGACACAAACCATAGCGATAGAACATGGAACTACATTATTGTGCCAAGTTTCAAAGAGCTAGCACAAACCGTGTTTGATTTAGAGTTCCAAATACATGTATCCATATAGGAGAAAACAGAGTGAAACCTAAACATGAAAACGGTTACTGCAAAGGAACGGTTTAACCTAGAAGAACGAAATTTGGAGAGCAAAGTGGGATTGGTGTACTGATCATTACCTGCAAGTATCACCAAGATTGGGTGAAAAAAATGTTTGCTCAGATTTCAGGAAATCGTAGTTTTTTGGAAACTTGGCAACCCTTTTCAATGAAAGTGATTCTCGTCAGTCTCTGCTTGGGGCTACTTCAATAGGACACAAACCATAGAGATAGAACTTGGAACTACATTATTGTGCCAAGTTTCAAAGAGCTAGCACAAACCGTGTTTGATTTAGAGTTCCAAATACATGTATCCATATAGGAGAAAACAGAGTGAAACCTAAACATGAAAACGGTTACTGCAAAGGAACGGTTTACCCTGGAAGAATGAAATTTGGTGAGCCAAGTGGGATTCGTGTACTGATCATTACCTGCAAGTATCATCAAGATTGGGTGAAAAAATGTTTACTGAGAATACAGGAAACTCGTAGTTTTTTTGGAACCTTGGCAACCCCTTTCAATGAAAGTGATTCTCGTCAGTCTCTGCTTGGGGCTCCTTCAATAGGACACAAACCATAGGGATAGAACGTGGAACTACATTATTGTGCCAAGTTTCAAAGAGCTAGCACAAACCGTGTTTGATTTAGAGTTCCAAATACATGTATCCATATAGGAGAAAACAGAGTGAAACCTAAACATGAAAACGGTTACTGCAAAGGAACGGTTTACCCTGGAAGAATGAAATTTGGTGAGCCAAGTGGAATTGGTGTACTGATCATTACCTGCAAATTTCATCAAGATTGGGTGAAAAAATGTTTACTGAGAATACAGGAAACTCGTAGTTTTTTGAAAGCTTGGCAACTCCTTTCAATGAAAGTGATTCTCGTCAGTCTCTGCTTGGGGCTACTTGAATAGGACACAAACCATAGCGATAGAACATGGAACTGCATTATTGTGCCAAGTTTCAAAGAGCTAGCACAAACCGTGTTTGATTTAGAGTTCCAAATACATGTATCCATATAGGAGAAAACAGAGTGAAACCTAAACATGAAAACGGTTACTGCAAAGGAACGGTTTAATCTAGAAGAACGAAATTTGGAGAGCAAAGTGGGATTGGTGTACTGATCATTACCTGCAAGTATCACCAAGATTGGGTGAAAAAAATGTTTGCTCAGATTTCAAGAAATCGTAGTTTTTTGGAAGCTTGGCAACCCCTTTCATTGAAAGTGATTGTCTTCAGTCTCTGCTTGGGGCTACTTCAATAGGACACAAACCATAGCGATAGAACTTGGAACTACATTATTGTGCCAAGTTTCAAAGAGCTAGCACAAACCGTGTTTGATTTAGAGTTCCAAATACATGTATCCATATAGGAGAAAACAGAGTGAAACCTAAACATGAAAACGGTTACTGCAAAGGAACGGTTTAACCTAGAAGAACGAAATTTGGTTAGCCAAGTGGGATTGGTGTGCTGATCATTACCTGCTAGTATCATCAAGATTGGGTGAAAAAATGTTTGCTCAGATTCCAGGAAACTCGTAGTTTTTTGGAAGCTTGGCAACCCCTTTCAATGAAAGTGATTCTCGTCACTCTCTGCTTGGGGCTACTTCAATAGGACACAAACCGTAGCGATAGAACTTGGAACTACATTATTGTGCCAAGTTTCAAAGAGCTAGCACAAACCGTGTTTGATTTAGAGTTCCAAGTACATGTATCCATATAGGAGAAAACAGAGTGAAACCTAAACATGAAAACGGTTACTGCAAAGGAACGGTTTAACCTAGAAGAACGAAATTTGGAGAGCAAAGTGGGATTGGAGTACTGATCATTACCTGCCAGTATCATCAAGATTGGGTGAAAAAATGTTTGCTGAGATTTCAGGAAACTCGTAGTATATTGGAATCTTGGCAACCCCTTTCAATGAATGTTATTCTCGTCAGTCTCTGCTTGGGGCTACTTGAATAGGACACAAACCATAGCTATAGCACTTGGAACTACATTATTGTGCCAAGTTTCAAAGAGCTAGCACAAAACGTGTTTGATTTAGAGTTCCAACTACATGTATATATGAGAAAACAGAGTGAAACCTAAACATGAAAACGGTTACTGCAAATTAAAGGTTAACCCTAGAAGAACGAAATTTGGTGAGCCAAGTGGGATTGGTGTACTGATCATTTCCTGCACGTATCCTCAAGATTGGGTGAAAAAATATTTGCTGAGATTTCAGGAAACTCGTAGTTTTTTCTAACCTTGGCTACCCCTTTCAATGAAAGTGATTCTCTTCAGTGTCTGCTTGGGGCTACTTCAATAGGACACAAACCATAGCGATAGACCTTGGAACTACATTATTGTGCCAAGTTTCAAAGAGCTAGCACAAACCGTGTTTGATTTAGAGTTCCAACTACATGTATCCATATAGGAGAAAACAGAGTGAAACCTAAACATGAAAACGGTTCCTGCAAAGGAACGGTTTAAATTAGAAGAACAAAATTTGGTGAGCCACGTGGGACTGGTGTACTCATCATTACCTGCAAACATCATCAAGATTGGGTGAAAAAATGTTTGCTCAGATTTCATGAAACTCGTAGATTTTGGAAGCTTGGCAACCCCTTTCAATGAAAGTGATTCTCGTCAGTCTCTGCTTGGGGCTACTTCAATAGGACACAAACCAAGCGATAGAACTTGGAACTACATTATTGTGCCAAGTTTCAAGAGCTAGCACAAACCTTGTTTGATTTAGAGTTCCAAATACATGTATCCATATAGGAGAAAACAGAGTGAAACCTAAACATGAAAACGGTTACTGCAAAGGAACGGTTTAACCTGGAAGAACGAAATTTGGTGAGCCAAGTGGGACTGCTGTACTGATCATTACCTGCAAGTATCATCAAGATTGGGTGAAAAAATGTTTCCTGAGATTTCAGGAAACTCGTAGTTTTTTGGAAGCTTGGCAACCCTTTCAATGAAAGTGATTCTCGTCAGTCTCTGCTTGGGGCTACTTCAATAGACACAAACCATAGCGATAGAACTTGGAACTACATTATTGTGCCAAGATTCTAAGAGTTAGCACAAACCGTGTTTGATTACAGTTGCAACTACATGTATACATATAGGAGAAAACAGAGTGAAACCTAAACATGAAAACGGTTACTGCAAAGGAACAGTTTACCCTAGAAGAACGAAATTTGGTTAGCCAAGTGGGATTGGTGTACTTATCATTACCTGCCAGTATCATCAAGATTGGGTGTAAAAATGTTTGCTGAGATTTCAGGAAACTCGTATTTTTTCAGAAGCTTGGCAACCCCCTTTCAATGAAAGTGATTCTCGTCAGTCTCTGCTTGGGGCTACTTCAATAGGACAGAAACCATAGCGATAGAACTTGGACCTACATTATTCTGCCAAGTTTGAAAGAGCTAGCACAAACCGTGTTTGATTTAGAGTTCCAACTACATGTATCCATATATTAGAAAACAGAGTGAAACCTAAACATGAAAACGGTTCCTGCAAAGGAACGGTTTAAACTAGAAGACAAAAATTTGGTGAGCCACGTGGCACTGGTGTCCTGATCATTACCTGCAAGTATCATCAAGTTTGGGTGAAAAAATGTTTGCTGAGATTTCAGGAAACTCGTAGTTTTCAGAAGCTTGGCAACCCCTTTCAATGAAAGTGATTCTCGTCAGTCTCTGCTTGTGGCTACTTCAATAGGACAGAAACCATCGCGATAGAACTTGGACCTACATTATTCTGCCAAGTTTGAAAGAGCTAGCACAAACCGTGTTTGATTTAGAGTTCCAACTACATGTATCCATATAGGAGAAAACAGAGTGAAACCTAAACATGAAAACGGTTCCTGCAAAGGAACGGTTTAACCTAGAAGACAAAAATTTGGTGAGCCACGTGGGGACTGGTGTCCTGATCATTACCTGCAAGTATCATCAAGATTGGGTGAAAAAATGTTTGCTGAGATTTCAGGAAACTCATAGTTTTTCGGAAGCTTGGCAACCCCTTTCAATGAAAGTGATTCTCGTCAGTCTCTGCTTGGGGCTCCTTCAATAGGACACAAACCATAGGGATAGAACGTGGAACTACATTATTGTGCCAAGTTTCAAAGAGCTAGCACAAACCGTGTTTGATTTTGAGTTCCAAATACATGTATCCATATAGGAGAAAACAGAGTGAAACCTAAACATGAAAACGGTTACTGCAAAGGAACGGTTTACCTGGAAGAATGAAATTTGGTGAGCCAAGTGGGATTGGTGTACTGATCATTACCTGCAAATATCATCAAGATTGGGTGAAAAAATGTTTACTGAGAATACAGGAAACTCGTAGTTTTTGAAAGCTTGGCAACTCCTTTCAATGAAAGTGATTCTCGTCAGTCTCTGCTTGGGGCTACTTGAATAGGACACAAACCATAGCGATAGAACACGGAACTACATTATTGTGCCAAGTTTCAAAGAGCTAGCACAAACCGTGTTTGATTTAGAGTTCCAAATACATGTATCCATATAGGAGAAAACAGAGTGAAACCTAAACATGAAAACGGTTACTGCAAAGGAACGGTTTAACCTAGAAGAACGAAATTTGGAGAGCAAAGTGGGATTGGTGTACTGATCATTACCTGCAAGTATCACCAAGATTGGGTGAAAAAAATGTTTGCTCAGATTTCAGGAAATCATAGTTTTTTGGAAGCTTGGCAACCCCTTTCAATGAAAGTGATTCTCGTCAGTCTCTGCTTGGGCTACTTCAATAGGACACAAACCATAGAGATAGAACTTGTAACTACATTATTGTGCCAAGTTTCAAAGAGCTAGCACAAACCGTGTTTGATTTAGAGTTCCAAATACATGTATCCATATAGGAGAAAACAGAGTGAAACCTAAACATGAAAACGGTTACTGCAAAGGAACGGTTTACCCTGGAAGAATGAAATTTGGTGAGCCAAGTGGGATTGGTGTACTGATCATTACCTGCAAATATCATCAAGATTGGGTGAAAAAATGTTTACTGAGAATACAGGAAACTCGTAGTTTTTTGAAAGCTTGGCAACTCCTTTCAATGAAAGTGATTCTCGTCAGTCTCTGCTTGGGGCTACTTGAATAGGACACAAACCATAGCGATAGAACATGGAACTACATTATTGTGCCAAGTTTCAAAGAGCTAGCACAAACCGTGTTTGATTTAGAGTTCCAAATACATGTATCCATATAGGAGAAAACAGAGTGAAACCTAAACATGAAAACGGTTACTGCAAAGGAACGGTTTAACCTAGAAGAACGAAATTTGCAGAGCAAAGTGGGATTGGTGTACTGATCATTACCTGCAAGTATCACCAAGATTGGGTGAAAAAAATGTTTGCTCAGATTTCAGGAAATCGTAGTTTTTTGGAAGCTTGGCAACCCCTTTCAATGAAAGTTATTCTCGTCAGTCTCTGCTTGGGGCTACTTCAATAGGACACAAACCATAGAGATAGAACTTGGAACTACATTATTGTGCCAAGTTTCAAAGAGCTAGCACAAACCGTGTTTGATTTAGAGTTCCAAATACATGTATCCATATAGGAGAAAACAGAGTGAAACCTAAACATGAAAACGGTTACTGCAAAGGAACGGTTTACCCTGGAAGAATGAAATTTGGTGAGCCAAGTGGGATTCGTGTTCTGATAATTACCTGCAAATATCATCAAGATTGGGTGAAAAAATGTTTACTGAGAATACAGGAAACTCGTAGTTTTTTGGAAGCTTGGCAACCCCTTTCAATGAAAGTGATTCTCGTCAGTCTCTGCTTGGGGCTACTACAATAGGAGACAAACCATAGCGATAGAAATTGGAACTACATTATTGTGCCAAGTTTTAAGGAGCTAGCACAAACCGTGTTTGATTTAGAGTTCCAATTACATGTATCCATATAGGAGAAAACAGAGTGAAACCTAAACATGAAAACGGTTACTGCAAAGGAAAGGTTTAACCTAGAAGAACGAAATTTGGTGAGCCAAGTGGGATTGATGTACTTATCATTACCTGCCAGTATCATCAAGATTGGGTGTAAAAATATTTGCTGAGATTTCAGGAAACTCGTAGTTTTTCAGAAGCTTGGCAACCCCTTTCAATGAAAGTGATTCTTGTCAGTCTCTGCTTGGGGCTACTTCAATAGGACAGAAACCATAGCGATAGAACTTGGACCTACATTATTCTGCCAAGTTTGAAAGAGCTAGCACAAACCGTGTTTGATTTAGAGTTCCAACTACATGTATCCATATATTAGAAAACAGAGTGAAACCTAAACCTGAAAACGGTTCCTGCAAAGGATCGGTTTAAACTAGAAGACAAAAATTTGGTGACCCACGTGGGACTGGTGTCCTGATCATTACCTGCAAGTATCATCAAGATTGGGTGAAAAAATGTTTGCTGAGATTTCAGGAAACTCGTAGTTGTTCGGAAGTTTGGCAACCCCTTTCAATGAAAGTGATTCTCGTCAGTCTCTGCTTGGGGCTACTTCAATAGGACACAAACCATAGGGATAGAACGTGGAACTACATTATTTTGCCAAGTTTCAAAGAGCTAGCACAAACCGTGTTTGATTTAGAGTTCCAAATACATGTATCCATATAGGCGAAAACAGAGTGAAACCTAAACATGAAAACGGTTACTGCAAAGGAACGGTTTACCCTGGAAGAATGAAATTTGGTGAGCCAAGTGGGATTCGTGTTCTGATCATTACCTGCAAATATCATCAAGATTGGGTGAAAAAATGTTTACTGAGAATACAGGAAACTCGTAGTTTTTTGAAAGCTTGGCAACTCCTTTCAATGAAAGTGATTCTCGTCAGTCTCTGCTTGGGGCTACTTGAATAGGACACAAACCATAGCGATAGAACATGGAACTACATTATTGTGCCAAGTTTCAAAGAGCTAGCACAAACCGTGTTTGATTTAGAGTTCCAAATACATGTATCCATATAGGAGAAAACAGAGTGAAACCTAAACATGAAAACGGTTACTGCAAAGGAACGGTTTAACCTAGAAGAACGAAATTTGGAGAGCAAAGTGGGATTGGTGTACTGATCATTACCTGCAAGTATCACCAAGATTGGGTGAAAAAAATGTTTGCTCAGATTTCAGGAAATCGTAGTTTTTTGGAAGCTTGGCAACCCCTTTCAATGAAAGTGATTCTCGTCAGTCTCTGCTTGGGGCTACTTCAATAGGACACAAACCATAGCGATAGAACTTGGAACTACATTATTCTGCCAAGTTTCAAAGAGCTAGCACAAACCGTGTTTGATTTAGAGTTCCAAATACATGTATCCATATAGGAGAAAACAGAGTGAAACCTAAACATGAAAACAGTTACTGCAAAGGAACGGTTTAACCTAGAAGAACGAAATTTGGTGAGCCAAGTGTGATTGGTGTACTGATCATTACCTGCAAGTATCATCAAGATTGGGTGAAAAATGTTTGCTGAGGTTTCAGGAAAATCGTAGTTTTTTGGAAGCTTGGCAACCCCTTTCAATGAAGGTGATTCTCTTCAGTCTCTGCTTGGGGCTACTTCAATAGGACAAACCATAGCGATAGAACTTGGAACTACATTATTGTGCCAAGTTTCAAAGAGCTAGCAGAAACCGTGTTTGATTTAGAGTTCCAACTACATGTATCCATACAGGAGAAAACAGAGTGAAACCTAAACATGAAAACAGTTACTGCAAAGGAACGGTTTAACCTAGAAGAACGAAATTTGGTGAGCCAAGTGGGATTTGTGTACTGATCATTACCTGCAAGTATCATCATGATTGGGTGTAAAAATGTTTGCTCAGATTTCAGGAAATCGTAGTTTTTTGGAAGCTTGGCAACCCCTTTCAATGAAAGTGATTCTCGTCAGTCTCTGCTTGGGGCTACTTCAATAGGACACAAACCATAGAGATAGAACTTGGAACTACATTATTGTGCCAAGTTTCAAAGAGCTAGCACAAACCGTGTTTGATTTAGAGTTCCAAATACATGTATCCATATAGGAGAAAACAGAGTGAAACCTAAACATGAAAACGGTTACTGCAAAGGAACGGTTTAACCTAGAAGAACGAAATTTGGTGAGCCAAGTGGGATTGGTGTACTGATCATTACCTGCAAGTATCATCAAGATTGGGTGAAAAATGTTTGCTGAGGTTTCAGGAAACTCGTAGTTTTTTGGAAGCTTGGCAACCCCTTTCAATGAAGGTGATTCTCGTCAGTCTCTGCTTGGGGCTACTTCAATAGGACAAACCATAGCGATAGAACTTGGAACTACATTATTGTGCCAAGTTTCAAAGAGCTAGCAGAAACCGTGTTTGATTTAGAGTTCCAACTACATGTATCCATACAGGAGAAAACAGAGTGAAACCTAAACATGAAAACAGTTACTGCAAAGGAACGGTTTAACCTAGAAGAACGAAATTTGGTGAGCCAAGTGGGATTGGTGTGCTGATCATTACCTGCAAGTATCATCAAGATTGGGTGAAAAAATGTTTACTTAGAATACAGGAAACTCGTAGTTTTTTGGAAGCTTGGGAACTCCTTTCAATGAAAGTGATTCTCGTCAGTCTCTGCTTGGGGCTACTTGAATAGGACACAAACCATAGCGATAGAACATGGAACTACATTATTGTGCCAAGTTTCAAAGAGCTAGCACAAACCGTGTTTGATTTAGAGTTCCAAATACATGTATCCATATAGGAGAAAACAGAGTGAAACCTAAACATGAAAACGGTTACTGCAAAGGAAAGGTTTAACCTAGAAGAACGAAATTTGGTGAGCCAAGTGGGATTGGTGTACTTATCATTACCTGCCAGTCTCATCAAGATTGGGTGTAAAAATGTTTGCTGAGATTTCAGGAAACTCGTATTTTTTCAGAAGCTTGGCAACCCCTTTCAATGAAAGTGATTCTCGTCAGTCTCTGCTTGGGGCTACTTCAATATGACAGAAACCATCGCAATAGAACTTGGACCTACATTATTCTGCCAAGTTTGAAAGAGCTAGCACAAACCGTGTTTGATTTAGAGTTCCAAATACATGTATCCATATAGGAGAAAACAGAGTGAAACCTAAACATGAAAACGGTTACTGCAAAGGAACGGTTTAACCTAGAAGAACGAAATTTGGTGAGCCAAGTGTGATTGGTGTACTGATCATTACCTGCAAGTATCATCAAGATTGGGTGAAAAATGTTTGCTGAGGTTTCAGGAAACTCGTAGTTTTTTGGAAGCTTGGCAACCCCTTTCAATGAAGGTGATTCTCGTCAGTCTCTGCTTGGGGCTACTTCAATAGGACAAACCATAGCGATAGAACTTGGAACTACATTATTGTGCCAAGTTTCAAAGAGCTAGCACAAACCGTGTTTGATTTAGAGTTCCAACTACATGTATCTATACAGGAGAAAACAGAGTGAAACCTAAACATGAAAACAGTTACTGCAAAGGAACGGTTTAACCTAGAAGAACGAAATTTGGTGAGCCAAGTGGGATTGGTGTGCTGATCATTACCTGCAAGTATCATCAAGATTGGATGAAAAAATGTTTGCTCAGATTACAGGAAATTCGTAGTTTTTTGGAAGCTTGGCAACCCC
>NW_027552606.1:0-69366 GCF_045843805.1 Urocitellus parryii | reverse complement strand
ACCCCATCTTGATGATACTTCCATTTAATGATCAGTACACCAATCCCACTTGGCTCACCAAATTTCGTTCTTCTACGTTAAACCGTTCCTTTGCAGTATCCGTTTTCATGTTTAGGTTTCACTCTGTTTTCTCCTATATGGATACATGTAGTTGGAACTCTAAATCAAACACGGTTTGTGCTAGCTCTTTGAAACTTGGAACAATAATGTAGTTCCAAGTTCTATCGCTATGGTTTGTGTGCTATTGAAGTAGCCCCAAGCAGAGACTGACGAGAATCCCTTTCATTGAAAGGGGTTGCCAAGCTTCCAAAAAACTGTGAGGTTCCTGAAATCTCAGCAAACATTTTTTCACCCAATCTTCATGATACTTACAGGTACTGATCAGTACCCGAATCCCACTTGGCTCACCAAATTTCGTTCTTCTAGGTTAAAACGTTCCTTTGCAGTAACCGTTTTCATGTTTAGGTTTCACTCTGTTTTCTCCTATATGGATACATGTAGTTGGAACTCTAAATCAAACACGGTTTGTGCTAGCTCTTTGAAACTTGGCACAATAATGTAGTTCCAAGTTCTATCGCTATGGTTTGTGTGCTATTGAAGGTAGCCCCAAGCAGAGACTGACGAGAATCCCTTTCATTGAAAGGGGTTGCCAAGCTTCCAAAAAACTGCGAGTTTCCTGAAATCTCAGCAAACATTTTTTCACCCAATCTTGATGATACTTGCAGGTAGTGATCAGTACACGAATCCCACTTGGCTCACCAAATTTCGTTCTTCTAGGTTAAACCGTTCCTTTGCAGTAACCGTTTTCATGTTTAGGTTTCACTCTGTTTTCTCCTATATGGATACATGTAGTTGGAACTCTAAATCAAACACGGTTTGTGCTAGCTCTTTGAAACTTGGCACAATAATGTAGTTCCAAGTTCTATCGCTATGGTTTGTGTGCTATTGAAGTAGCCCCAAGCAGAGACTGACGAGAATCTCTTTCATTGAAAGGGGGTTGCCAAGCTTCCAAAAAACTACGAGTTTCCTGAAATCTCAGCTAACATTTTTTCACCCAATCTTGATGATACTTCCATTTAATGATCAGTACACCAATCGACCTTGGCTCACCAAATTTCGTTCTAGTTTAAACCGTTCCTTTGCAGTAACCATTTTCATGTTTAGTTTCACTCTGTTTTCTCCTATATGGATACATGTAGTTGGAACTCTAAATCAAACACGGTTTGTGCTAGCTCTTTGAAACTTGGCACAATAAATGTAGTTTCCAAGTTCTATCGCTATGGTTTGTGTGCTATTGAAGTAGCCCCAAGCAGAGACTGACGAGAATCTCTTTCATTGAAAGGGGTTGCCAAGCTTCCAAAAAACTACGAGTTTCCTGAAATCTCAGCTAACATTTTTCACCCAATCTTGATGATACTTCCATTTAATGATCAGTACACCAATCGACCTTGGCTCACCAAATTTCGTTCTTCTAGGTTTAACCGTTCCTTTGCAGTAACCATTTTCATGTTTAGGTTTCTCTCTGTTTTCTCCTATATGGATACATGTAGTTGGAACTCTAAATCAAACACGGTTTGTGCTAGCTCTTTGAACTTGGCACAATAATGTAGTTCCAAGTTCTATCGCTATGGTTTGTGTGCTATTGAAGTAGCCCCAAGCAGAGACTGACGAGAATCCCTTTCATTGAAAGGGGTTGCCAAGCTTCCAAAAAACAACGAGTTTCCTGAAATCTCAGCTAACATTTTTCACCCAATCTTGATGATACTTCCATTTAATGATCAGTACAGCAATCCCAATTGACTCACCAAATTTCGTTCTTCTATGTTAAACCGTTCCTTTGCAGTAATCGTTTCATATTTAGTTTTCACTCTGTTTTCTCCTATATAGATACATGCATTTGGAACTCTAAATCAAACACGGTTTGTGCTAGCTCTTTGAAACTTGGCACAATAATGTAGTTTCAAGTTCTATTGCTATGGTTTGTGTGCTATTGAAGTAGCCCCAAGCAGAGACTGACGAGAATCCCTTTCATAGAAAGGGGGTTGCCAGGCTTCAAAAACTGCGAGTTTCCTGAAATCTCAGCAAACATTTTTTCACCCAATCTTGATGATACTTGTAGGTAGTGATCAGTACACGAATCCCACTTGGCTCACCAAATTTCGTTCTTCTAGGTTAAACCGTTCCTTTGCAGTAACCGTTTTCATGTTTAGGTTTCACTCTGTTTTCTCCTATATGGATACATGTAGTTGGAACTCTAAATCAAACACGGTTTGTGCTAGCTCTTTGAAACTTGAGCACAATAATGTAGTTCCAAGATCTATCGCTATGGTTTGTGTGCTATTGAAGTAGCCCAAAGCAGAGACTGACGAGAATCCCTTTCATTGAAAGGGGTTGCCAAGCTTCCAAAAAACTGCGAGTTTCCTGAAATCTCAGCAAACATTTTTTCACCCAATCTTGATGATACTTGCAGGTAGTGATCAGTACACGAATCCCACTTGGCTCACCAAATTTCGTTCTTCTAGGTTAAACCGTTCCTTTGCAGTAACCGTTTTCATGTTTAGGTTCACTCTGTTTTCTCCTATATGGATACATGTAGTTGGAACTCTAAATCAAACACGGTTTGTGCTAGCTCTTTGAAACTTGGCACAATAATGTAGTTCCAAGTTCTATCGCTATGGTTTGTGTGCTATTGAAGTAGCCCCAAGCAGAGACTGACGAGAATCCCTTTTAATTGAAAGGGGTTGCCAAGCTTCCAAAAAACTACGAGTTTCCTGAAATCTCAGCAAACATTTTTCACCCATCTTGATGATACTTCCATTTAATGATCAGTACACCAATCCCACTTGGCTCACCAAATTTCGTTCTTCTAGGTTAAACCGTTCCTTTGCAGTAACCGTTTTCATGTTTAGGTTTCACCTGTTTTCTCCTATATGGATACATGTAGTTGGAACTCTAAATCAAACACGGTTTGTGCTAGCTCTTTGAAACTTGGCACAATAATGTAGTTCCAAGTTCTATCGCTATGGTTTGTGTGCTATTGAAGTAGCCCCAAGCAGAGACTGACGAGAATCCCTTTCATTGAAAGGGGTTGCCAAGCTTCCAAAAACTGTGAGGTTCCTGAAATCTCAGCAAACATTTTTTCACCCAATCTTGATGATACTTGCAGGTACTGATCAGTACACGAATCCCACTTGGCTCACCAAATTTCGTTCTTCTAGGTTAAACCGTTCCTTTGCAGTAACCGTTTTCATGTTTAGGTTTCACTCTGTTTTCTCCTATATGGATACATGTAGTTGGAACTCTAAATCAAACACGGTTTGTGCTAGCTCTTTGAAACTTGGCACAATAATGTAGTTCCAAGTTCTATCGCTATGGTTTGTGTGCTATTGAAGTAGCCCCAAGCAGAGACTGACGAGAATCCCTTTCATTGAAAGGGGTTGCCAAGCTTCCAAAAAACTGCGAGTTTCCTGAAATCTCAGCAAACATTTTTTCACCCAATCTTGATGATACTTGCAGGTAGTGATCACTACACGAATCCCACTTGGCTCACCAAATTTCGTTCTTCTAGGTTAAACCGTTCCTTTGCAGTAACCGTTTTCATGTTTAGGTTTCACTCTGTTTCTCCTATATGGATACATGTAGTTGGAACTCTAAATCAAACACGGTTTGTGCTAGCTCTTTGAAACTTGGCACAATAATGTAGTTCCAAGTTCTATCGCTATGGTTTGTGTGCTATTGAAGTAGCCCCAAGCAGAGACTGACGAGAATCCCTTTCATTGAAAGGGGTTGCCAAGCTTCCAAAAAACTGTGAGGTTCCTGAAATCTCAGCAAACATTTTTTCACCCAATCTTGATGATACTTGCAGGTACTGATCAGTACACGAATCCCACTTGGCTCACCAAATTTCGTTCTTCTAGGTTAAACCGTTCCTTTGCAGTAACCGTTTTCATGTTTAGGTTTCACTCTGTTTTCTCCTATATGGATACATGTAGTTGGAACTCTAAATCAAACACGGTTTGTGCTAGCTCTTTGAAACTTGGCACAATAATGTAGTTCCAAGTTCTATCGCTATGGTTTGTGTGCTATTGAAGTAGCCCCAAGCAGAGACTGACGAGAATCCCTTTCATTGAAAGGGGTTGCCAAGCTTCCAAAAAACTGCGAGTTTCCTGAAATCTCAGCAAACATTTTTTCACCCAATCTTGATGATACTTGCAGGTAGTGATCAGTACACGAATCCCACTTGGCTCACCAAATTTCGTTCTTCTAGGTTAAACCGTTCCTTTGCAGTAACCGTTTTCATGTTTAGGTTTCACTCTGTTTTCTCCTATATGGATACATGTAGTTGGAACTCTAAATCAAACACGGTTTGTGCTAGCTCTTTGAAACTTGGCACAATAATGTAGTTCCAAGTTCTATCGCTATGGTTTGTGTGCTATTGAAGTAGCCCCAAGCAGGGACTGACGAGAATCTCTTTCATTGAAAGGGGTTGCCAAGCTTCCAAAAAACTACGAGTTTCCTGAAATCTCAGCTAACATTTTTTCACCCAATCTTGATGATACTTCCATTTAATGATCAGTACACCAATCGACCTTGGCTCACCAAATTTCGTTCTTCTATGTTAAACCGTTCCTTTGCAGTAACCATTTTCATGTTTAGGTTTCACTCTGTTTTCTCCTATATGGATACATGTAGTTGGAACTCTAAATCAAACACGGTTTGTGCTAGCTCTTTGAAACTTGGCACAATAATGTAGTTCCAAGTTCTATCGCTATGGTTTGTGTGCTATTGAAGTAGCCCCAAGCAGAGACTGACGAGAATCCCTTTCATAGAAAGGGGTTGCCAGGCATCAAAAAACTGCGAGTTTTCTGAAATCTCAGCAAACATTTTTTCACCCATTCTTGATGATACTTCCATTTAATGATCAGTACACCAATCCCACTGGCTCACCAAACTTCGTTCTTCTAGGTTAAACCGTTCCTTTGCAGTAACCGTTTTCATGTTTAGGTTTCACTCTCTTTTATCCTATATGGATACATGTAGTTGGAACTCTAAATCAAACACGGTTTGTGCTAGCTCTTTGAAACTTGGCACAATAATGTAGTTCCAAGATCTATCGCTATGGTTTGTGTGCTATTGAAGTAGCCCCAAGCAGAGACTGACGAGAATCCCTTTCATTGAAAGGGGTTGCCAAGCTTCCAAAAAACTGCGAGTTTCCTGAAATCTCAGCAAACATTTTTTCACCCAATCTTGATGATACTTGCAGGTAGTGATCAGTACACGAATCCCACTTGGCTCACCAAATTTCGTTCTTCTAGGTTAAACCGTTCCTTTGCAGTAACCGTTTTCATGTTTAGGTTTCACTCTGTTTTCTCCTATATGGATACATGTAGTTGGAACTCTAAATCAAACACGGTTTGTGCTAGCTCTTTGAAACTTGGCACAATAATGTAGTTCCAAGTTCTATCGCTATGGTTTGTGTGCTATTGAAGTAGCCCCAAGCAGAGACTGACGAGAATCCCTTTCATTGAAATGGGATGCCAAGCTTCCAATATCTACGAGTTTCCTGAAATCTCAGCTAACATTTTTTCACCCAATCTTGATGATACTTCCATTTAATGATCAGTACACCAATCCCACTTGACTCACCAAATTTCTTTCTTCTATGTTAAACCGTTCCTTTGCAGTAATCGTTTTCATATTTAGGTTTCACTCTGTTTTCTCCTATATGGATACATGTAGTTGGAACTCTAAATCAAACACGGTTTGTGCTAGCTCTTTGAAACTTGGCACAATAATGTAGTTCCAAGTTCTATCGCTATGGTTTGTGTGCTATTGAAGTAGCCCCAAGCAGAGACTGACGAGAATCCCTTTCATTGAAAGGGGTTGCCAAGCTTCCAAAAAACTACGAGTTTCCTCAAATCTCAGCTAACATTTTTTCACCCAATCTTGATGATACTTCCATTTAATGATCAGTACAGCAATCCCACTTGACTCACCAAATTTCGTTCTTCTATGTTAAACCGTTCCTTTGCAGTAATCGTTTTCATATTTAGGTTTCACTCTGTTTTCTCCTATATAGATACATGCATTTGGAACTCTAAATCAAACACGGTTTGTGCTAGCTCTTTGAAACTTGGCACAATAATGTAGTTTCAAGTTCTATTGCTATGGTTTTTGTGCTATTGAAGTAGCCCCCAGCAGAGACTGACGAGAATCCCTTTCATAGAAAGGGGTTGCCAGGCTTCAAAAAACTGCGAGTTTCCTGAAATCTCAGCAAACATTTTTTCACCCAGTCTTGATGATACTTCCATTTAATGATCAGTACACCAATCCCACTTGGCTCACCAAATTTCGTTCTTCTAGGTTAAAACGTTCCTTTGCAGTAACCGTTTTCATGTTTAGGTTTCACTCTGTTTTCTCCTATATAGATACATGTAGTTGGAACTCTAAATCAAACACGGTTTGTGCTAGCTCTTTGAAACTTGGCACAATAATGTAGTTCCAAGTTCTATCGCTATGGTTTCTGTGCTATTGAAGTAGCCCCAAGCAGAGACTGACGAGAATCCCTTTAATTGAAAGGGGTTGCCAAGCTTCCAAAAAACTACGAATTTCCTGAAATCTCAGCAAACATTTTTTCACCCAATCTTGATGATACTTGCAGGTAGTGATCAGTACACGAATCCCACTTGGCTCACCAAATTTCGTTCTTCTAGGTTAAACCGTTCCTTTGCAGTAACCGTTTTCATGTTTAGGTTTCACTCTGTTTTCTCCTATATGGATACATGTAGTTGGAACTCTAAATCAAACACGGTTTGTGTTAGCTCTTTGAAACTTGGCACAATAATGTAGTTCCAAGTTCTATCGCTATGGTTTGTGTGCTATTGAAGTAGCCCCAAGCAGAGACTGACGAGAATCCCTTTCATTGAAAGGGGTTGCCAAGCTTCCAAAAAACTGCGAGTTTCCTGAAATCTCAGCTAACATTTTTTCACCCAATCTTGATGATACTTCCATTTAATGATCAGTACACCAATCCACCTTGGCTCACCAAATTTCGTTCTTCTAGGTTAAACCGTTCCTTTGGAGTAACCATTTTCATGTTTAGGTTTCACTCTGTTTTCTCCAATATGGATACATGTAGTTGGAACTCTAAATCAAACACGGTTTGTGCTAGCTCTTTGAAACTTGGCACAATAATGTAGTTCCAAGTTCTATCGCTATGGTTTGTGTGCTATTGAAGTAGCCCCAAGCAGAGACTGACGAGAATCCCTTTCATAGAAAGGGGTTGCCAGGCATCAAAAAACTGCGAGTTTTCTGAAATCTCAGCAAACATTTTTTCACCCATTCTTGATGATACTTCCATTTAATGATCAGTACACCAATCCCACTGGCTCACCAAACTTCGTTCTTCTAGGTTAAACCGTTCCTTTGCAGTAACCGTTTTCATGTTTAGGTTTCACTCTCTTTTATCCTATATGGATACATGTAGTTGGAACTCTAAATCAAACACGGTTTGTGCTAGCTCTTTGAAACTTGGCACAATAATGTAGTTCCAAGTTCTATCGCTATGGTTTGTGTGCTATTGAAGTAGCCCCAAGCAGAGACTGACGAGAATCCCTTTCATTGAAAGGGGTTGCCAAGCTTCGAAAAAAACTGCGAGTTTCCTGAAATCTCAGCAAACATTTTTTCACCCAATCTTGATGATACTTGCAGGTAGTGATCAGTACACGAATCCCACTTGGCTCACCAAATTTCGTTCTTCTAGGTTAAACCGTTCCTTTGCAGTAACCGTTTTCATGTTTAGGTTTCACACTGTTTTCTCCTATATGGATACATGTAGTTGGAACTCTAAATCAAACACGGTTTGTGCTAGCTCTTTAAAACTTGGCACAATAATGTAGTTCCAAGTTCTATCGCTATGGTTTGTGTGCTATTGAAGTAGCCCCAAGCAGAGACTGACGAGAATCCCTTTCATAGAAAGGGGTTGCCAGGCATCAAAAAGTGCGAGTTTTCTGAAATCTCAGCAAACATTTTTTCACCCATTCTTGATGATACTTCCATTTAATGATCAGTACACCAATCCCACTGGCTCACCAAATTTCGTTCTTCTAGGTTAAACCGTTCCTTTGCAGTAACCGTTTTCATGTTTAGGTTTCACTCTGTTTTCTCCTATATGGATACATGTAGTTGGAACTCTAAATCAAACACGGTTTGTGCTAGCTCTTTGAAACTTGGCACAATAATGTAGTTCCAAGTTCTATCGCTATGGTTTGTGTGCTATTGAAGTAGCCCCAAGCAGAGACTGACGAGAATCCCTTTCATTGAAAGGGGTTGCCAAGCTTCCAAAAAACTGTGAGGTTCCTGAAATCTCAGCAAACATTTTTTCACCCAATCTTGATGATACTTGCAGGTAGTGATCAGTACACGAATCCCACTTGGCTCACCAAATTTCGTTCTTCTAGGTTAAACCGTTCCTTTGCAGTAACCGTTTTCATGTTTAGGTTTCACTCTGTTTTCTCCTATATGGATACATGTAGTTGGAACTCTAAATCAAACACGGTTTGTGCTAGCTCTTTGAAACTTGGCACAATAATGTAGTTCCAAGTTCTATCGCTATGGTTTCTGTGCTATTGAAGTAGCCCCAAGCAGAGACTGACGAGAATCCCTTTAATTGAAAGGGGTTGCCAAGCTTCCAAAAAACTACGAGATTCCTGAAATCTCAGCTAACATTTTTTCACCCAATCTTGATGATACTTCCATTTAATGATCAGTACACCAATCCCACTGGACTCACCAAATTTCTTTCTTCTATGTTAAACCGTTCCTTTGCAGTAATCGTTTTCATATTTAGGTTTCACTCTGTTTTCTCCTATATAGATACATGTATTTGGAACTCTAAATCAAACACGGTTTGTGCTAGCTCTTTGAAACTTGGCACAATAATGTAGTTCCAAGTTCTATCGCTAGGGTTTGTGTGCTATTGAAGTAGCCCCAAGCAGAGACTGACGAGAATCCCTTTCATTGAAAGGGGTTGCCAAGCTTCCAAAAAACTACGAGTTTCCAGAAATCTCAGCAAACATTTTTTCACCCAATCTTGATGATACTTCCATTTAATGATCAGTACACCAATCCCACTTGGCTCACCAAATTTTGTTCTTCTAGGTTAAACCTTTCCTTTGCAGTAACCGTTTTCATGTTTAGGTTTCACTCTGTTTTCTCCTATATGGATACATGTAGTTGGAACTCTAAATCAAACACGGTTTGTGCTAGCTCTTTGAACTTGGCACAATAATATAGTTCCAAGTTCTATCGCTATGGTTTGTGTGCTATTGAAGTAGCCCCAAGCAGAGACTGACGAGAATCCCTTTCATAGAAAGGGGTTGCCAGGCTTCAAAAAACTGCGAGTTTCCTGAAATCTCAGCAAATATTTTTTCACCCAGTCTTGATGATACTTCCATTTAATGATCAGTACACCAATCCCACTTGGCTCACCAAATTTCGTTCTTCTAGGTTAAAACGTTCCTTTGCAGTAACCGTTTTCATGTTTAGGTTTCAAGCTGTTTTCTCCTATATAGATACATGTAGTTAGAACTCTAAATCAAACACGGATTGTGCTAGCTCTTTGAAACTTGGCACAATAATGTAGTTCCAAGTTCTATCGCTATGGTTTGTGTGCTATTGAAGTAGCCCCAAGCAGAGACTGACGAGAATCCCTTTCATTGAAAGGGGTTGGAGGCTTCCAAAAAACTGCGAGTTTCCTGAAATCTCAGCAAACATTTTTTCACCCAATCTTGATGATACTTGCAGGTAGTGATCAGTACACGAATCCCACTAGGCTCACCAAATTTCGTTCTTCTAAGTTAAACCGTTCCTTTGCAGTAACCGTTTTCATATTTAGGTTTCACTCTGTTTTCTCCTATATAGATACATGCATTTGGAACTCTAAATCAAACACGGTTTGTGCTAGCTCTTTGAAACTTGGCACAATAATGTAGTTCCAAGTTCTATCGCTATGGTTTGTGTTCTATTGAAGTAGCCCCAAGCAGAGACTGACGAGAATCGCTTTCATTGAAAGGGGTTGCCAAGCTTCCAAAAAACTGCGAGTTTCCTGAAATCTCAGCAAACATTTTTTCACCCAATCTTGATGATACTTGCAGGTACTGATCAGTACACGAATCCCACTTGGCTCACCAAATTTCGTTCTTCTAGGTTAAACCGTTCCTTTGCAGTAACCGTTTTCATGTTTAGGTTTCACTCTGTTTTCTCTTATATGGATACATGTAGTTGGAACGCTAAATCAAACACGGTTTGTGCTAGCTCTTTGAAACTTGGCACAATAATGTAGTTCCAAGTTCTATCGCTATGGTTTGTGTGCTATTGAAGTAGCCCCAAGCAGAGACTGACGAGAATCCCTTTCATTGAAAGGGGTTGCCAAGCTTCCAAAAAACTACGAGTTTCCTGAAATCTCAGCTAACATTTTTTCACCCAATCTTGATGATACTTCCATTTAATGATCAGTACACCAATCCCACTTGACTCACCAAATTTCGTTCTTCTAGGTTAAACCGTTCCTTTGCAGTACCCGTTTTCATGTTTAGGTTTCACTCTGTTTTCTCGTATATGGATACTTGTAGTTGGAACTCTAAATCAAACACGGTTTGTGCTAGCTCTTTGAAACTTGGCACAATAATGTAGTTCCAAGTTCTATCGCTATGGTTTGTGTGCTATTGAAGTAGCCCCAAGCAGAGACTGACGAGAATCCCTTTCATAGAAAGGGGTTGCCAGGCTTCCAAAAAACTGCGAGTTTCCTGAAATCTCAGCAAACATTTTTTCACCCAGTCTTGATGATACTTCCATTTAATGATCAGTACACCAATCCCACTTGGCTCACCAAATTTCGTTCTTCTAGGTTAAACCGTTCCTTTGCAGTAACCGTTTTCATGTTTAGGTTTCACTCTGTTTTCTCCTATATGGATACATGTATTTGGAACTCTAAATCAAACACGGTTTGTGCTAGCTCTTTGAAACTTGGCACAATAATGTAGTTCCAAGTTCTATCGCTATGGTTTGTGTGCTATTGAAGTAGCCCCAAGCAGAGACTGACGAGAATCCCTTTCATTGAACGGGGTTGCCAAGCTTCCAAAAAACTACGAGTTTCCTGAAATCTCAGCAAACAATTTTTCACCCAATGTTGATTATACTTGCAGGTAGTGATCAGTACACGAATCCCACTTGGATCACCAAATTTCGTTCTTCTAGGTTAAAACGTTCCTTTGCAGTAACCGTTTTCATGTTTAGGTTTCACTCTGTTGTCTCCTATATGGATACATGTAGTTGGAAATCTAAATCAAACACGGTTTGTGCTAGCTCTTTGAAACTTGGCACAATAATGTAGTTCCAAGTTCTATCGCTATGGTTTGTGTGCTATTGAAGTATCCCCAAGCAGAGACTGACGAGAATCCCTTTCATAGAAAGGGGGTTGCCAGGCTTCCAAAAAACTGCGAGTTTCCTGAAATCTCAGCAAGCATTTTTTCACCCAATCTTGATAATACTTGCAGGAAGTGATCAGAAAACCAATGCCATTTCTCTCACCAAATTTCGTTCTTCTAGGTTAAACCGTTCCTTTGCAATAACCGTTTTCATATTTAGGTTTCACTCTGTTTTCTCGTATATTGATACATGTAGTTGGAACTCTAAATCAAACACGGGTTGTACTAGCTCTTTGAAACTTGGCACAATAATGTAGTTCCAAGTTCTATCGCTATGGTTTGTGTGCTATTGAAGTAGCCCCAAGCAGAGACTGACGAGAATCCCTTTCATTGAAAGGGGTTGGAGGCTTCCAAAAAACTGCGAGTTTCCTGAAATCTCAGCAAACAATTTTTCACCCAATCTTGATGATACTTGCAGGTAGTGATCAGTACACGAATCCCACTAGGCTCACTAAATTTCGTTCTTCTAGGTTAAAACGTTCCTTTGCAGTAACCGTTTTCATGTTTAGGTTTCACTCTGTTTTCTCCTATATGGATACATGTAGTTGGAACACTAAATCAAACACGGTTTGTGCTAGCTCTTTGAAACTTGGCACAATAATGTAGTTCCAAGTTCTATCGCTATGGTTTGTGTGCTATTGAAGTAGCCCCAAGCAGAGACTGACGAGAATCCCTTTCATAGAAAGGGGTTGCCAGGCTTCCAAAAAATGCGAGTTTCCTGAAATCTCAGCAAACATTTTTTCACCCAAACTTGATGATACTTCCATTTAATGATCAGTACACCAATCCCACTTGGCTCACCAAATTTCGTTCTTCTAGGTTAAACCGTTCTTCTGCAGTAACCATTTTCATGTTTAGGTTTCACTCTGTTTTCTCCTATATGGATACATGTAGTTGGAACTCTAAATCAAACACGGTTAGTGCTAGCTCTTTGAAACTTGGCACAATAATGTAGTTTCAAGTTCTATCGCTATGGTTTGTGTGCTATTGAAGTAGCCCCAAGCAGAGACTGACGAGAATCCCTTTCATTGAAAGGGGTTGCCAAGCTTCCAAAAATCTACGAGTTTCCTGAAATCTCAGCAAACATTTTTTCACCCAATCTTGATGATACTTCCATTTAACGATCAGTACACCAATCCCACTTGGCTCACCAAATTTCGTTCTTCTAGGTTAAACCGTTCCTTTGCAGTAACCGTTTTCATGTTTAGGTTTCACTCTGTTTTCTCCTATATGGATACATGTAGTTGAAGTCTAAATCAAACACGGTTTGTGCTAGCTCTTTGAAACTTGGCACAATAATGTAGTTCCAAGTTCTATCGCTATGGTTTGTGTGCTATTGAAGTAGCCCCAAGCAGAGACTGACGAGAATCCCTTCCATAGAAAGGGGTTGCCAGGCTTCCAAAAAACTGAGAGTTTCCTGAAATCTCAGCAAGCATTTTTTCACCCAATCTTGATAATACTTGCAGGTAGTGATCAGTAAACCAATGCCATTTCTCTCACCAAATTTCGTTCTTCTAGGTTAAACCGTTCCTTTTCAATAACCGTTTTCATATTTAGGTTTCACTCTGTTTTCTCGTATATGGATACATGTAGTTGGAACTCTAAATCAAACACGGGTTGTACTAGCTCTTTGAAACTTGGCACAATAATGTAGTTCCAAGTTCTATCGCTATGGTTTGTGTGCTATTGAAGTAGCCCCAAGCAGAGACTGACGAGAATCCCTTTCATTGAAAGGGGTTGCCAAGCTTCCAAAAAACTAAGAGTTTCCTGAAATCTCAGCAAACATTTTTTCACCCAATCTTGATGATACTTCTATTTAATGATCAGTACACCAATCCCACTTGGCTCACCAAATTTCGTTCTTCTAGGTTAAACCGTTCCTTTGCAGTACCCGTTTTCATGTTTAGGTTTCACTCTGTTTTCTCGTATATGGATACTTGTAGTTGGAACTCTAAATCAAACACGGTTTGTGCTAGCTCTTTGAAACTTGGCACAATAATGTAGTTCCAAGTTCTATCGCTATGGTTTGTGTGCTATTGAAGTAGCCGCAAGCAGAGACTGACGAGAATCCCTTTCATTGAAAGGGCCAAGCTTCCAAAAAACTACGAGTTTCCTGAAATCTCAGCAAACAATTTTTCACCCAATCTTGATGATACTTGCAGGTAGTGATCAGTACACGAATCCCACTAGGCTCACTAAATTTCGTTCTTCTAGGTTAAAACGTTCCTTTGCAGTAACCGTTTTCATGTTTAGGTTTCACTCTGTTTTCTCCTATATGGATACATGTAGTTGGAACACTAAATCAAACACGGTTTGTGCTAGCTCTTTGAAACTTGGCACAATAATGTAGTTCCAAGTTCTATCGCTATGGTTTGTGTGCTATTGAAGTAGCCCCAAGCAGAGACTGACGAGAATCCCTTTCATAGAAAGGGGTTGCCAGGCTTCCAAAAAACTGCGAGTTTCCTGAAATCTCAGCAAACATTTTTCACCCAATCTTGATGATACTTCCATTTAATGATCAGTACACCAATCCCACTTGGCTCACCAAATTTCGTTCTTCTAGGTTAAACCGTTCCTTTGCAGTAACCGTTTTCATGTTTAGGTTTCACTCTGTTTTCTCCTATATGGATACATGTAGTTGGAACTCTAAATCAAACACGGTTTGTGCTAGCTCTTTGAAACTTGGCACAATAATGTAGTTTCAAGTTCTATCGCTATGGTTTGTGTGCTATTGAAGTAGCCCCAAGCAGAGACTGACGAGAATCCCTTTCATTGAAAGGGGTTGCCAAGCTTCCAAAAATCTACGAGTTTCCTGAAATCTCAGCAAACATTTTTTCACCCAATCTTGATGATACTTCCATTTAACGATCAGTACACCAATCCCACTTGGCTCACCAAATTTCGTTCTTCTAGGTTAAACCGTTCCTTTGCAGTAACCGTTTTCATGTTTAGGTTTCACTCTGTTTTCTCCTATATGGATACATGTAGTTGGAAGTCTAAATCAAACACGGTTTGTGCTAGCTCTTTGAAACTTGGCACAATAATGTAGTTCCAAGTTCTATCGCTATGGTTTGTGTGCTATTGAAGTAGCCCCAAGCAGAGACTGACGAGAATCCCTTCCATAGAAAGGGGTTGCCAGGCTTCCAAAAAACTGCGAGTTTCCTGAAATCTCAGCAAGCATTTTTTCACCCAATCTTGATAATACTTGCAGGTAGTGATCAGTAAACCAATGCCATTTCTCTCACCAAATTTCGTTCTTCTAGGTTAAACCGTTCCTTTGCAATAACCGTTTTCATATTTAGGTTTCACTCTGTTTTCTCGTATATGGATACATGTAGTTGGAACTCTAAATCAAACACGGGTTGTACTAGCTCTTTGAAACTTGGCACAATAATGTAGTTCCAAGTTCTATCGCTATGGTTTGTGTGCTATTGAAGTAGCCCCAAGCAGAGACTGACGAGAATCCCTTTCATTGAAAGGGGTTGCCAAGCTTCCAAAAAACTACGAGTTTCCTGAAATCTCAGCAAACATTTTTTCACCCAATCTTGATGATACTTCTATTTAATGATCAGTACACCAATCCCACTTGGCTCACCAAATTTCGTTCTTCTAGGTTAAACCGTTCCTTTGCAGTACCCGTTATCATGTTTAGGTTTCACTCTGTTTTCTCGTATATGGATACTTGTAGTTGGAACTCTAAATCAAACACGGTTTGTGCTAGCTCTTTGAAACTTGGCACAATAATGTAGTTCCAAGTTCTATCGCTATGGTTTGTGTGCTATTGAAGTAGCCCCAAGCAGAGACTGACGAGAATCCCTTTCATAGAAAGGGGTTGCCAGGCTTCCAAAAAACTGCGAGTTTCCTGAAATCTCAGCAAACATTTTTCACCCAGTCTTGATGATACTTCCATTTAATGATCAGTACACCAATCCCACTTGGCTCACCAAATTTCGTTCTTCTAGGTTAAACCGTTCCTTTGCAGTAATCGTTTTCATATTTAGGTTTCACTCTGTTATCTCCTATATGGATACATGTAGTTGGAACTCTAAATCAAACACGGTTTGTGCTAGCTCTTTGAAACTTGGCGCAATAATGTAGTTCCAATTTCTATCGCTATGGTTTGTGTGCTATTGAAGTAGCCCCAAGCAGAGACTGACGAGAATCACTTTCATTGAAGGGGTTGCCAAGCTTCCAAAAAACTACGAGTTTCCTGAAATCTCAGCAAACAATTTTTCACCCAATCTTGATGATACTTGCAGGTAGTGATCAGTACACAAATCCCAGTTGGCTCACCAAATTTCTTTCTTCTAGGTTAAACCGTTCCTTTGCAGTAACCGTTTTCATGTTTAGGTTTCACTCTGTTTTCTCCTATATGGATACATGTAGTTGGAACTCTAAATCAAACACGGTTTGTGCTAGCTCTTTGAAACTTGGCACAATAATGTAGTTCCAAGTTCTATCGCTATGGTTTGTGTGCTATTGAAGTAGCCCCAAGCAGAGACTGACGAGAATCTCTTTCATTGAAAGGGGTTGCCAAGCTTCCAAAAAACTACGAGTTTCCTGAAATCGCAGCAAACATTTTTTCACACAGTCTTGATGATACTTCCATTTAATGATCAGTACACCAATCCCACTTGGCTCACCAAATTTCGTTCTTCTAGGTTAAACCGTTCCTTTGCAGTAATCGTTTTCATATTTAGGTTTCACTCTGTTTTCTCCTATATAGATACATGTAGTTGGAACTCTAAATCAAACACGGTTTGTGCTAGCTCTTTGAAACTTGGCACTATAATGTAGTTTCAAGTTCTATCGCTAGGGTTTGTGTGCTATTGAAGTAGCCCCAGGCAGAGACTGACGAGAATCACTTTCATTGAAAGGGGTTGCCAAGCTTCCAAAAAACTACGAGTTTCCTGAAATCTCAGCAAACATTTTTTCACCCAATCTTGATGATACTTCCATTTAATGATCAGTACACCAATCCCACTTGGCTCACCAAATTTCGTTCTTCTAGGTTAAACCGTTCCTTTGCAGTAACCGTTTTCATGTTTAGGTTTCACTCTGTTTTCTCCTATATGGATACATGTAGTTGGAACTCTAAATCAAACACGGTTTGTGCTAGCTCTTTGAAACTTGGCACAATAATGTAGTTCCAAGTTCTATCGCTATGGTTTGTGTGCTATTGAAGTAGCCGAAGCAGAGACTGACGAGAATCACTTTCATTTAAGGGGTTGCCAAGCTTCCAAAAAACTACGAGTTTCCTGAAATCTCAGCAAACAATTTTTCACCCAATCTTGATGATACTTGCAGGTAGTGATCAGTACACGAATCCCACTAGGCTCACTAAATTTCGTTCTTCTAGGTTAAAACGTTCCTTTGCAGTAACCGTTTTCATGTTTAGGTTTCACTCTGTTTTCTCCTATATGGATACATGTAGTTGGAACACTAAATCAAACACGGTTTGTGCTAGCTCTTTGAAACTTGGCACAATAATGTAGTTCCAAGTTCTATCGCTATGGTTTGTGTGCTATTGAAGTAGCCCCAAGCAGAGACTGACGAGAATCCCTTTCATAGAAAGGGGTTGCCAGGCTTCCAAAAAATGCGAGTTTCCTGAAATCTCAGCAAACATTTTTTCACCCAATCTTGATGATACTTCCATTTAATGATCAGTACACCAATCCCACTTGGCTCACCAAATTTCGTTCTTCTAGGTTAAACCGTTCTTCTGCAGTAACCATTTTCATGTTTAGGTTTCACTCTGTTTTCTCCTATATGGATACATGTAGTTGGAACTCTAAATCAAACACGGTTTGTGCTAGCTCTTTGAAACTTGGCACAATAATGTAGTTTCAAGTTCTATCGCTATGGTTTGTGTGCTATTGAAGTAGCCCCAAGCAGAGACTGACGAGAATCCCTTTCATTGAAAGGGTTGCCAAGCTTCCAAAAATCTACGAGTTTCCTGAAATCTCAGCAAACATTTTTTCACCCAATCTTGATGATACTTCCATTTAACGATCAGTACACCAATCCCACTTGGCTCACCAAATTTCGTTCTTCTAGGTTAAACCGTTCCTTTGCAGTAACCGTTTTCATGTTTAGGTTTCACTCTGTTTTCTCCTATATGGATACATGTAGTTGAAGTCTAAATCAAACACGGTTTGTGCTAGCTCTTTGAAACTTGGCACAATAATGTAGTTCCAAGTTCTATCGCTATGGTTTGTGTGCTATTGAAGTAGCCCCAAGCAGAGACTGACGAGAATCCCTTCCATAGAAAGGGGTTGCCAGGCTTCCAAAAAACTACGAGTTTCCTGAAATCTCAGCAAGCATTTTTTCACCCAATCTTGATAATACTTGCAGGTAGTGATCAGTAAACCAATGCCATTTCTCTCACCAAATTTCGTTCTTCTAGGTTAAACCGTTCCTTTTCAATAACCGTTTTCATATTTAGGTTTCACTCTGTTTTCTCGTATATGGATACATGTAGTTGGAACTCTAAATCAAACACGGGTTGTACTAGCTCTTTGAAACTTGGCACAATAATGTAGTTCCAAGTTCTATCGCTATGGTTTGTGTGCTATTGAAGTAGCCCCAAGCAGAGACTGAGGAGAATCCCTTTCATTGAAAGGGGTTGCCAAGCTTCCAAAAAACTAAGAGTTTCCTGAAATCTCAGCAAACATTTTTTCACCCAATCTTGATGATACTTCTATTTAATGATCAGTACACCAATCCCACTTGGCTCACCAAATTTCGTTCTTCTAGGTTAAACCGTTCCTTTGCAGTACCCGTTATCATGTTTAGGTTTCACTCTGTTTTCTCGTATATGGATACTTGTAGTTGGAACTCTAAATCAAACACGGTTTGTGCTAGCTCTTTGAAACTTGGCACAATAATGTAGTTCCAAGTTCTATCGCTATGGTTTGTGTGCTATTGAAGTAGCCCCAAGCAGAGACTGACGAGAATCCCTTTCATAGAAAGGGGTTGCCAGGCTTCCAAAAAACTGCGAGTTTCCTGAAATCTCAGCAAACATTTTTTCACCCAGTCTTGATGATACTTCCATTTAATGATCAGTACACCAATCCCACTTGGCTCACCAAATTTCGTTCTTCTATGTTAAACCGTTCCTTTGCAGTAATCGTTTTCATATTTAGGTTTCACTCTGTTTTCTCCTATATAGATACATGTAGTTGGAACTCTAAATCAAACACGGTTTGTGCTAGCTCTTTGAAACTTGGCACAATAATGTAGTTCCAAGTTCTATCGCTATGGTTTGTGTGCTATTGAAGTAGCCCCAAGCAGAGACTGACGAGAATCCCTTCCATAGAAAGGGGTTGCCAGGCTTCCAAAAAACTGCGAGTTTCCTGAAATCTCAGCAAGAATTTTTTCACCCAATCTTGATAATACTTGCAGGTAGTGATCAGTAAACCAATGCCATTTCTCTCACCAAATTTCTTTCTTCTAGGTTAAACCGTTCCTTTGCAATAACCGTTTTCATATTTAGGTTTCACTCTGTTTTCTCGTATATGGATACATGTAGTTGGAACTCTAAATCAAACACGGTTTGTACTAGCTCTTTGAAACTTGGCACAATAATGTAGTTCCAAGTTCTATCGCTATGGTTTGTGTGCTATTGAAGTAGCCCCAAGCAGAGACTGACGAGAATCCCTTTCATTGAAAGGGGTTGCCAAGCTTCCAAAAAACTACGAGTTTCCTGAAATCTCAGCAAACATTTTTTCACCCAATCTTGATGATACTTCTATTTAATGATCAGTACACCAATCCCACTTGGCTCACCAAATTTCGTTCTTCTAGGTTCAACCGTTCCTTTGCAGTACCCGTTATCATGTTTAGGTTTCACTCTGTTTTCTCGTATATGGATACTTGTAGTTGGAACTCTAAATCAAACACGGTTTGTGCTAGCTCTTTGAAACTTGGCACAATAATGTAGTTCCAAGTTCTATCGCTATGGTTTGTGTGCTATTGAAGTAGCCCCAAGCAGAGACTGACGAGAATCCCTTTCATAGAAAGGGTTTGCCAGGCTTCCAAAAAACTGCGAGTTTCCTGAAATCTCAGCAAACATTTTTTCACCCAGTCTTGATGATACTTCCATTTAATGATCAGTACACCAATCCCACTTGGCTCACCAAATTTCGTTCTTCTATGTTAAACCGTTCCTTTGCAGTAATCGTTTTCATATTTAGGTTTCACTCTGTTTTCTCCTATATAGATACATGTAGTTGGAACTCTAAATCAAACACGGTTTGTGCTAGCTCTTTGAAACTTGGCACAATAATGTAGTTTCAAGTTCTATCGCTAGGGTTTGTGTGCTATTGAAGTAGCCCCAAGCAGAGACTGACGAGAATCCCTATCATTGAAAGGGGTTGCCAAGCTTCCAAAAAACTACGAGTTTCCTGAAATCTCAGCAAACATTTTTTCATCCAATCTTGATGATACTTCCATTTAACGATCAGTACACCAATCCCACTTGGCTCACCAAATTTCGTTCTTCTAGGTTAAACCGTTCCTTTGCAGTAACCGTTTTCATGTTTAGGTTTCACTCTGTTTTCTCCTATATGGATACATGTTTTTGGAAGTCTAAATCAAACACGGTTTGTGCTAGCTCTTTGAAACTTGGCACAATAATGTAGTTCCAAGTTCTATCGCTATGGTTTGTGTGCTATTGAAGTAGCCCCAAGCAGAGACTGACGAGAATCACTTCCATAGAAAGGGGTTGCCAGGCTTCCAAAAAACTGCGAGTTTCCTGAAATCTCAGCAAGAATTTTTTCACCCAATCTTGATAATACTTGCAGGTAGTGATCAGTAAACCAATGCCATTTCTCTCACCAAATTTCGTTCTTCTAGGTTAAACCGTTCCTTTGCAATAACCGTTTTCATATTTAGGTTTCACTCTGTTTTCTCGTATATGGATACATGTAGTTGGAACTCTAAATCAAACACGGTTTGTACTAGCTCTTTGAAACTTGGCACAATAATGTAGTTCCAAGTTCTATCGCTATGGTTTGTGTGCTATTGAAGTAGCCCCAAGCAGAGACTGACGAGAATCCCTTTCATTGAAAGGGGTTGCCAAGCTTCCAAAAAACTACGAGTTTCCTGAAATCTCAGCAAACATTTTTTCACCCAATCTTGATGATACTTCTATTTAATGATCAGTACACCAATCCCACTTGGCTCACCAAATTTCGTTCTTCTAGGTTAAACCGTTCCTTTGCAGTACCCGTTATCATGTTTAGGTTTCACTCTGTTTTCTCGTATATGGATACTTGTAGTTGGAACTCTAAATCAAACACGGTTTGTGCTAGCTCTTTGAAACTTGGGACAATAATGTAGTTCCAAGTTCTATCGCTATGGTTTGTGTGCTATTGAAGTAGCCCCAAGCAGAGACTGACGAGAATCCCTTTCATAGAAAGGGGTTGCCAGGCTTCCAAAAAACTGCGAGTTTCCTGAAATCTCAGCAAACATTTTTTCACCCAGTCTTGATGATACTTCCATTTAATGATCAGTACACCAATCCCACTTGGCTCACCAAATTTCGTTCTTCTATGTTAAACCGTTCCTTTGCAGTAATCGTTTTCATATTTAGGTTTCACTCTGTTTTCTCCTATATAGATACATGTAGTTGGAACTCTAAATCAAACACGGTGTATGCTAGCTCTTTGAAACTTGGCACAATAATGTAGTTTCAAGTTCTATCGCTAGGGTTTGTGTGCTATTGAAGTAGCCCCAAGCAGAGACTGACGAGAATCCCTATCATTGAAAGGGGTTGCCAAGCTTCCAAAAAACTACGAGTTTCCAGTAATCTCAGCAAACATTTTTTTCAACCAATCTTGATGATACTTCCATTTAATGATCAGTACACCAATCCCACTTGGCTCACCAAATTTCGTTCTTCTAGGTTAAACAGTTCCTTTGCAGTTACCGTTTTCATGTTTAGGTTTCACTCTGTTTTCTCCTATATGGATACATGTAGTTGGAACTCTAAATCAAACACGGTTTGTGCTAGCTCTTTGAAACTTGGCACAATAATGTAGTTCCAAGTTCTATCGCTATGGTTTGTGTGCTATTGAAGTAGCCCCAAGCAGAGACTGACGAGAATCCCTTTCATTGAAAGGGGTTGCCAAGATTCCAAAAAACTACGAGTTTCCTGAAATCTCAGCAAACAATTTTTCACCCAATTTTGATTATACTTGCAGGTAGTGATCAGTACACGAATCCCACTTGGCTCACCAAATTTCGTTCTTCTAGGTTAAAACGTTCCTTTGCAGTAACCGTTTTCATGTTTAGGTTTCACTCTGTTTTCTCCTATATAGATACATGTAGTTGGAACTCTAAATCAAACACGGTTTGTGCTAGCTCTTTGAAACTTGGCACAATAATGTAGTTCCAAGTTCTATCGCTATGGTTTGTGTGCTATTGAAGTAGCCCCAAGCAGAGACTGACGAGAATCCCTTACATAGAAAGGGGTTGCCAGGCTTCCAAAAAACTGCGAGTTTCCTGAAATCTCAGCAAGCATTTTTTCACCCAATCTTGATAATACTTGCAGGTAGTGATCAGTAAACCAATGCCATTTCTCTCACCAAATTTCGTTCTTCTAGGTTAAACCGTTCCTTTGCAATAACCGTTTTCATATTTAGGTTTCACTCTGTTTTCTCGTATATGGATACATGTAGTTGGAACTCTAAATCAAACCCGGTTTGTACTAGCTCTTTGAAACTTGGCACAATAATGTAGTTCCAAGTTCTATCGCTATGGTTTGTGTGCTATTGAAGTAGCCCCAAGCAGAGACTGACGAGAATCACTTTCATTGAAAGGGGTTGCCAAGCTTCCACAAAACTACGTGTTTCCAGAAATCTCAGCAAACATTTTTTCACCCAATCTTGATGATACTTCTATTTAATGATCAGTACACCAATCCCACTTGGCTCACCAAATTTCGTTCTTCTAGGTTAAACCGTTACTTTGCAGTACCCGTTTTCATGTTTAGGTTTCACTCTGTTTTCTCCTATATGGATACATGTAGTTGGAACTCTAAATCAAACCCGGTTTGTGCTAGCTCTTTGAAACATGGCACAATAATGTAGTTCCAAGTTCTATCGCTATGGTTTGTGTGCTATTGAAGCAGCCCCAAGCAGAGACTGACGAGAATCCCTTTCATAGAAAGGGGTTGCCAGGCTTCCAAAAAACTGCGAGTTTCCTGAAATCTCAGCAAACATTTTTGCACCCAGTCTTGATGATACTTCCATTTAATGATCAGTACACCAATCCCACTTGGCTTACCAAATTTCGTTCTTCTAGGTTAAACCGTTCCTTTGCAGTAATCGTTTTCATATTTAGGTTTCACTCTGTTATCTCCTATATGGATATATGTAGTTGGAACTCTAAATCAAACACGGTTTGTGCTAGCTCTTTGAAACTTGGCACAAGAATGTAGTTTCAAGTTCTATCGCTAGGGTTTGTGTGCTATTGAAGTAGCCCCAAGCAGAGACTGACGAGAATCCCTTTCATTGAAAGGGGTTGCCAAGCTTCCAAAAAACTACCAGTTTCCAGAAATCTCAGCAAACCTTTTTTCACCCAATCTTGATGATACTTCCATTTAACGATCAGTACACCAATCCCACTTGGCTCACCAAATTTCGTTCTTCTAGGTTAAACCGTTCCTTTGCAGTAACCGTTTTCATGTTTAGGTTTCACTCTGTTTTCTCCTATATGGATACATGTAGTTGGAACTCTAAATCAAACACGGTTTGTGCTAGCTCTTTGAAACTTGGGACAATAATGTAGTTCCAAGATCTATCGCAATGGTTTGTGTGCTATTGAAGTAGCCCCAAGCAGAGACTGACGAGAATCCCTTTCATTGAAAGGGGTTGCCAAGCTTCCAAAAAACTACGAGTTTCCTGAAATCTCAGCAAACAATTTTTCACCCAATTTTGATTATACTTGCAGGTAGTGATCAGTACACGAATCCCACTTGGCTCACCAAATTTCGTTCTTCTAGGTTAAAACGTTCCTTTGCAGTAACCGTTTTCATGTTTAGGTTTCACTCTGTTGTCTCCTATATGGATACATGTATTTGGAACTCTAAATCAAACAAGGTTTGTGCTAGCTTTTTGAAACTTGGCACAATAATGTAGTTCCAATTTCTATCGCTATGGTTTGTGTGCTATTGAAGTAGCCCCAAGCAGAGACTGATGAGAATCCCTTTCATAGAAAGGGGTTGCCAGGCTTCCAAAAAACTGCGAGTTTCCTGAAATCTCAGCAAGCATTTTTTCACCCAATCTATTAATACTTGCAGGTAGTGATCAGTAAACCAATGCCATTTCTCTCACCAAATTTCGTTCTTCTAGGTTAAACCGTTCCTTTGCAATAACCGTTTTCATATTTAGGTTTCACTCTGTTTTCTCGTATATGGATACATGTAGTTGGAACTCTAAATCAAACACGGGTTGTACTAGCTCTTTGAAACTTGGAACAATAATGTAGTTCCAAGTTCTATCGCTATGCTTTGTGTGCTATTGAAGTAGCCCCAAGCAGAGACTGACGAGAATCCCTTTCATTGAAATTGGTTGCCAAGCTTCCAAAAAACTACGAGTTTCCTGAAATCTCAGCAAACATTTTTTCACCCAATATTGATGATACTTCTGTTTAATGATCAGTACACCAATCCCACTTGGCTCACCAAATTTCGTTCTTCTAGGTTAAACCGTTCCTTTGTAGTAACCATTTTCATGTTTAGGTTTAACTCTGTTTTCTCCTATATGGATACTTGTAGTTGGAACTCTAAATCAAACACGGTTTGTGCTAGCTCTTTGAAACTTGGCACAAGAATGTAGTTCCAAGTTCTATCACTATGGTTTGTGTGCTATTGAAGTAGCCCCGAGCAGAGACTGACGAGAATCCCTTTCATAGAAAGGGGTTGCCAGGCTTCCAAAAAACTGCGAGTTTCCTGAAATCTCAGCAAACATTTTTGCACCCAGTCTGGATGATACTTCCATTTAATGAACAGTACACCAATCCCACTTGGCTCACCAAATTTCGTTCTTCTAGGTTAAACCGTTCCTTTGCAGTAATCATTTTCATATTTAGGTTTCACTCTGTTATCTCCTATATGGATACATGTAGTTGGAACTCTAAATCAAACACGGTTTGTGCTAGCTCTTTGAAACTTGGCACAATAATGTAGTTCCAAGTTCTATCGCTGTGGTTTGTGTGCTATTGAAGTAGCCCCAAGCAGAGCCTGACGAGAATCACTTTCATTGAAGGGGTTGCCAAGCTTCCAAAAAACTACGAGTTTCCTGAAATCTCAGCAAACATTTTTTCACCCAATCTTGATGATACTTGCAGGTAGTGATCAGTACACAAGTCCCACTTGGCTCACCAAATTTCGTTCTTCTAGGTTAAACCGTTCCTTTGCAGTAACCGTTTTCATGTTTAGGTTTCACTCTGTTTTCTCCTATATGGATACATGTAGTTGGAACTCTAAATCAAACACGGTTTGTGCTAGCTCTTTGAAACTTGGCACAATAATGTAGTTCCAAGTTCTATCACTATGGTTTGTGTGCTATTGAAGTAGCCCCAAGCAGAGACTGACGAGAATCCCTTTCATAGAAAGGGGTTGCCAGGCTTCCAAAAAACTGCGAGTTTCCTGAAATCTCAGCAAACATTTTTTCACCCAGTCTTGATGATACTTCCATTTAATGATCAGTACACCAATCCCACTTGGCTCACCAAATTTCGTTCTTCTAGGTTAAACCGTTCCTTTGCAGTAACCGTTTTCATGTTTAGGTTTCACTCTGTTTTCTCCTATATGGATACATGTAGTTGGAACTCTAAATCAAACACGGTTTGTGCTAGCTCTTTGAAAGTTGGCACAATAATGTAGTTCCAAGTTCTATCGCTATGGTTTGTGTGCTATTGAAGTAGCCCCAAGCAGAGACTGACGAGAATCCCTTTCATAGAAAGGGTTGCCAGGCTTCCAAAAAACTGCGAGTTTCCTGAAATCTCAGCAAACATTTTTTCACCCAGTCTTGATGATACTTCCATTTAATGATCAGTACACCAATCCCACTTGGCTCACCAAATTTCGTTCTTCTAGGTTAAACCGTTCCTTTGCAGTAATCGTTTTCATATTTAGGTTTCACTCTGTTTTCTCCTATATAGATACATGTAGTTGGAACTCTAAATCAAACACGGTTTGTGCTAGCTCTTTGAAACTTGGCACAATAATGTAGTTTCAAGTTCTATCGCTATGGTTTGTGTGCTATTGAAGTAGCCCCAAGCAGAGACTGACGAGAATCCCTATCATTGAAAGGGGTTGCCAAGCTTCCAAAAAACTACGAGTTTCCAGAAATCTCAGCAAACATTTTTTTCACCCAATCTTGATGATACTTCCATTTAATGATCAGTACACCAATCCCACTTGACTCACCAAATTTCGTTCTTCTAGGTTAAACCGTTCCTTTGCAGTAATCGTTTTCATATTTAGGTTTCACTCTGTTATCTCCTATATGGATACATGTAGTTGGAACTCTAAATCAAACACGGTTTGTGCTAGCTCTTTGAAACTTGGCACAATAATGTAGTTCCAAGTTCTATCGCTATGGCTTGTGTGCTATTGAAGTAGCCCCAAGCAGAGACTGACGAGAATCCCTTTCATTGAAAGGGGTTGCCAAGCTTCCAAAAACTACGAGTTTCCTGAAATCTGAGCAAACAATTTTTCACCCAATTTTGATTATACTTGCAGGTAGTGATCAGTACACGAATCCCACTTGGCTCACCAAATTTCGTTCTTCTAGGTTAAAACGTTCCTTTGCAGTAACCGTTTTCATGTTTAGGTTTCACTCTGTTGTCTCCTATATGGATACATGTAGTTGGAACTCTAAATCAAACACGGTTTGTGCTAGCACTTTGAAGCTTGGCACAATAATGTAGTTCCAATTTCTATCGCTATGGTTTGTGTGCTATTGAAGTAGCCCCAAGCAGAGACTGATGAGAATCCCTTTCATAGAAAGGGGTTGCCAGGCTTCCAAAAAACTGCGAGTTTCCTGAAATCTCAGCAAGCATTTTTTCACCCAATCTTGATAATACTTGCAGGTAGTGATCAGTAAACCAATGCCATTTCTCTCACCAAATTTCGTTCTTCTAGGTTAAACCGTTCCTTTGCAGTAACCGTTTTCATGTTTAGGTTTCACTCTGTTTTCTCCTATATGGATACATGTAGTTGGAACTCTAAATCAAACACAGTTTGTGCTAGCTCTTTGAAACTTGGCACAATAATTTAGTTCCAAGTTCTATCGCTATGCTTTGTGTGCTATTGAAGTAGCCCCAAGCAGAGACTGACGAGAATCCCTTTCATTGAAAGGGGTTGCCGAGCTTCCAAAAAACTACGAGTTTCCAGAAATCTCAGCAAACATTTTTTCAACCAATCTTGATGATACTTCTATTTAATGATCAGTACACCAATCCCACTTCGCTCACCAAATTTCGTTCATCTAGGTTAAACCGTTCCTTTGCAGTAACCGTTTTCATGTTTAGGTTTCACTCTGTTGTCTCCTAAATGGATACATGTAGTTGGAACTCTAAATCAAACACGGTTTGTGCTAGCTCTTTGAAACTTGGCACAATAATGTAGTTCCAAGTTCTATCGCTATGGCTTGTGTGCTATTGAAGTAGCCCCAAGCAGAGACTGACGAGAATCACTTTCATAGAAAGGGGTTGCCAGGCTTCCAAAAAACTGCGAGTTTCCTGAAATCTCAGCAAACATTTTTGCACCCAGTCTTGATGATACTTCCATTTAATGATCAGTACACCAATCCCACTTGGCTCACCAAATTTCGTTCTTCTAGGTTAAACCGTTCCTTTGCAGTAATCGTTTTCATATTTAGGTTTCACTCTGTTATCTCCTATATGGATACATGTATTTGGAACTCTAAATCAAACACGGTTTGTGCTAGCTCTTTGAAACTTGGCACAATAATGTAGTTCCAAGTTCTATCGCTATGGTTTGTGTGCTATTGAAGTAGCCCCAAGCAGAGACTGACGAGAATCCGTTTCATAGAAAGGGTTGCCAGGCTTCCAAAAATCTGCGAGTTTCCTGAAATCTCAGCAAACATTTTTTAACCAGTCTTGATGATACTTCCATTTAATGATCAGTACACCAATCCCACTTGGCTCACCAAATTTCGTTCTTCTAGGTTAAACCGTTCCTTTGCAGTAACCGTTTTCATGTTTAGGTTTCACTCTGTTGTCTCCTATATGGATACTTGTAGTTGGAACTCTAAATCAAACACGGTTTGTGCTAGCTCTTTGAAACTTGGCACAATAATGTAGTTCCAATTTCTATCACTATGGTTTGTGTGCTATTGAAGTAGCCCCAAGCAGAGACTGATGAGAATCCCTTTCATAGAAAGGGGTTGCCAGGCTTCCAAAAAACTGCGAGTTTCCTGAAATCTCAGCAAGCATTTTTTCACCCAATCTTGATAATACTTGCAGGTAGTGATCAGGAAACCAATGCCATTTCTCTCACCAAATTTCGTTCTTCTAGGTTAAACCGTTCCTTTGCAATAACCGTTTTCATATTTAGGTTTCACTCTGTTTTCTCGTATATGGATACATGTAGTTGGAACTCTAAATCAAACACGGGTTGTACTAGCTCTTTGAAACTTGGCACAATAATGTAGTTCCAAGTTCTATCGCTATGGTTTGTGTGCTATTGAAGTAGCCCCAAGCAGAGACTGACGAGAATCCCTTTCATAGAAAGGGGTTGCCAGGCTTCCAAAAAACTGCGAGTTTCCTGAAATCTCAGCAAACATTTTTTTCACCCAGTCTTGATGATACTTCCATTTAATGATCAGTACACCAATCCCACTTGGCTCACCAAATTTCGTTCTTCTAGGTTAAACCGTTCCTTTGCAGTAATCGTTTTCATATTTAGGTTTCACTCTGTTATCTCCTATATGGATACATGTAGTTGGAACTCTAAATCAAACATGGTTTGTGCTAGCTCTTTGAAACTTGGCACAATAATGTAGTTCCAAGTTCTATCGCTATGGTTTGTGTGCTATTGAAGTAGCCCCAAGCAGAGACTGACGAGAATCCCTTTCATAGAAAGGGGTTGCCAGGCTTCCAAAAAACTGCGAGTTTCCTGAAATCTCAGCAAACATTTTTGCACCCAGTCTTGATGATACTTCCATTTAATGATCAGTACACCAATCCCACTTGGCTCACCAAATTTCGTTCTTCTAGGTTAAACCGTTCCTTTGCAGTAATCGTTTTCATATTTAGGTTTCACTCTGTTATCTCCTATATGGATACATGTAGTTGGAACTCTAAATCAAACACGGTTTGTGCTAGCTCTTTGAAACTTGGCACAATAATGTAGTTCCAATTTCTATCACTATGGTTTGTGTGCTATTGAAGTAGCCCCAAGCAGAGACTGATGAGAATCCCTTTCATAGAAAGGGGTTGCCAGGCGTCCAAAAAACTGCGAGTTTCCTGAAATCTCAGCAAGCATTTTTTCACCCAATCTTGATAATACTTGCAGGTAGTGATCAGGAAACCAATGCCATTTCTCTCACCAAATTTCGTTCTTCTAGGTTAAACCGTTCCTTTGCAATAACCGTTTTCATATTTAGGTTTCACTCTGTTTTCTCGTATATGGATACATGTAGTTGGAACTCTAAATCAAACACGGGTTGTACTAGCTCTTTGAAACTTGGCACAATAATGTAGTTCCAAGTTCTATCGCTATGGTTTGTGTGCTATTGTAGTAGCCCCAAGCAGAGACTGACGAGAATCCCTTTCATAGAAAGGGGTTGCCAGGCTTCCAAAAAACTGCGAGTTTCCTGAAATCTCAGCAAACATTTTTGCACCCAGTCTTGATGATACTTCCATTTAATGATCAGTACACCAATCCCACTTGGCTCACCAAATTTCGTTCTTCTAGGTTAAACCGTTCCTTTGCAGTAATCGTTTTCATATTTAGGTTTCACTCTGTTATCTCCTATATGGATACATGTAGTTGGAACTCTAAATCAAACACGGTTTGTGCTAGCTCTTTGAAACTTGGCACAATAATGTAGTTCCAAGTTCTATCGCTATGGTTTGTGTGCTATTGAAGTAGCCCCAAGCAGAGACTGACGAGAATCCCTTTCATTGAAGGGGTTGCCAAGCTTCCAAAAAACTACGAGTTTCCTGAAATCTCAGCAAACAATTTTTCACCCAATCTTGATGATACTTGTAGGTAGTGATCAGTACACAATTCCCACTTGGCTCACCAAATTTCGTTCTTCTAGGTTAAACCGTTCCTTTGCAGTAACCGTTTTCATGTTTAGGTTTCACTCTGTTTTCTCCTATATGGATACATGTAGTTGGAACTCTAAATCAAACACGGTTTGTGCTAGCTCTTTGAAACTTGGCACAATAATGTAGTTCCAAGTTCTATCGCTATGGTTTGTGTGCTATTGAAGTAGCCCCAAGCAGAGACTGACGAGAATCCCTTTCATAGAAAGGGGTTGCCAGGCTTCCAAAAAACTGCGAGTTTCCTGAAATCTCAGCAAACATTTTTTCACCCAGTCTTGATGATACTTCCATTTAATGATCAGTACACCAATCCCACTTGGCTCACCAAATTTCGTTCTTCTAGGTTAAACCGTTCCTTTGCAGTTATCGTTTTCATATTTAGGTTTCACTCTGTTTTCTCCTATATGGATACATGTAGTTGGAACTCTAAATCAAACACGGTTTGTGCTAGCTCTTTGAAACTTGGCACAATAATGTAGTTCCAAGTTCTATCGCTATGGTTTGTGTGCTATTGAAGTAGCCCCAAGCAGAGACTGACGAGAATCACTTTAATTGAAGGGGTTGCCAAGCTTCCAAAAAACTACGAGTTTCCTGAAATCTCAGCAAACAATTTTTCACCCAATCTTGATGATACTTGCAGGTAGTGATCAGTACACAAATCCCACTTGGCTCACCAAATTTCGTTCTTCTAGGTTAAACCGTTCCTTTGCAGTAACTGTTTTCATGTTTAGGTTTCACTCTGTTTTCTCCTATATGGATACATGTAGTTGGAACTCTAAATCAAACACGGTTTGTGCTAGCTCTTTGAAACTTGGCACAATAATGTAGTTCCAAGTTCTATCGCTATGGTTTGTGTGCTATTGAAGTAGCCCCAAGCAGAGACTGACGAGAATCCCTTTCATTGAAAGGGGTTGCCAAGCTTCCAAAAAACTACGAGTTTCCTGAAATCTCAGCAAACAATTTTTCACCCAATTTTGATTATACTTGCAGGTAGTGATCAGTACACGAATCCCACTTGGCTCACCAAATTTCGTTCTTCTAGGTTAAAACGTTCCTTTGCAGTAACCGTTTTCATGTTTAGGTTTCACTCTGTTGTCTCCTATATGGATACATGTAGTTGGAACTCTAAATCAAACACGGTTTGTGCTAGCTCTTTGAACCTTTGCACAATAATGTAGTTCCAAGTTCTATCGCTATGGTTTGAGTGCTATTGAAGTAGCCCCAAGCAGAGACTGACGAGAATCCCTTTCATAGAAAGGGGTTGCCAGGCTTCCAAAAAACTGCGAGTTTTCTGAAATCTCAGCAAACATTTTTTCACCCAGTCTTGATGTCTTGATGATACTTCCATTTAATGATCAGTACACCAATCCCACTTGGCTCATAAAATTTCGTTCTTCTAGGTTAAACCGTTCCTTTGCAGTTATCGTTTTCATATTTAGGTTTCACTCTGTTATCTCCTATATGGATACATGTAGTTGGAACTCTAAATCAAACACGGTTTGTGCTAGCTCTTTGAAACTTGGCACAATAATATAGTTCCAAGTTCTATCGCTATGGTTTGTGTGCTATTGAAGTAGCCCCAAGCAGAGACTGACGAGAATCACTTTCATTGAAGGGGTTGCCAAGCTTCCAAAAAACTACGAGTTTCCTGAAATCTCAGCAAACAATTTTTCCCCCAATCTTGATGATACTTGCAGGTAGTGATCAGTACACAAATCCCACTTGGCTCACCAAATTTCGTTCTTCTAGGTTAAACCGTTCCTTTGCAGTAACCGTTTCATGTTTAGGTTTCACTCTGTTTTCTCCTATATGGATACATGTAGTTGGAACTCTAAATCAAACACGGTTTGTGCTAGCTCTTTGAAACTTGGCACAATAATGTAGTTCCAAGTTCTATCGCTATGGTTTGTGTGCTATTGAAGTAGCCCCAAGCAGAGACTGACGAGAATCCCTTTCATAGAAAGGGGTTGCCAGGCTTCCAAAAATCTGCGAGTTTCCTGAAATCTCAGCAAACATTTTTTAACCAGTCTTGATGATACTTCCATTTAATGATCAGTACACCAATCCCACTTGGCTCACCAAATTTCGTTCTTCTAGGTTAAACCGTTCCTTTGCAGTAACCATTTTCATGTTTAGGTTTCACTCTGTTGTCTCCTATATGGATACATGTAGTTGGAACTCTAAATCAAACACGGTTTGTGCTAGCTCTTTGAAACTTGGCACAATAATGTAGTTCCAAGTTCTATCGCTATGGTTTGTGTGCTATTGAAGTAGCCCCAAGCAGAGACTGATGAGAATCCCTTTCATAGAAAGGGGTTGCCAGGCTTCCAAAAACTGCGAGTTTCCTGAAATCTCAGCAAGCATTTTTTCACCCAATCTTGATAATACTTGCAGGTAGTGATCAGGAAACCAATGCCATTTCTCTCACCAAATTTCGTTCTTCTAGGTTAAACCGTTCCTTTGCAATAACCGTTTTCATATTTAGGTTTCACTCTGTTTTCTCGTATATGGATACATGTAGTTGGAACTCTAAATCAATCACGGGTTGTACTAGCTCTTTGAAACTTGGCACAATAATGTAGTTCCAAGTTCTATCGCTATGGTTTGTGTGCTATTGAAGTAGCCCCAAGCAGAGACTGACGAGAATCCCTTTCATAGAAAGGGGTTGCCAGGCTTCCAAAAAACTGCGAGTTTTCTGAAATCTCAGCAAACATTTTTGCACCCAGTCTTGATGATACATCCATTTAATGATCAGTACACCAATCCCACTTGGCTCACCAAATTTCGTTCTTCTAGGTTAAACCGTTCCTTTGCAGTAATCGTTTTCATATTTAGGTTTCACTCTGTTATCTCCTATATGGATACATGTAGTTGGAACTCTATATCAAACACGGTTTGTGCTAGCTCTTTGAAACTTGGCACAATAATGTAGTTCCAAGTTCTATCGCTATGGTTTGTGTGCTATTGAAGTAGCCCCAAGCAGAGACTGACGAGAATCCCTTTCATTGAAAGGGGTTGCCAAGCTTCCAAAAAACTACGAGTTTCCTGAAATCTCAGCAAACAATTTTTCACCCAATTTTGATTATACTTGCAGGTAGTGATCAGTACACGAATCCCACTTGGCTCACCAAATTTCGTTCTTCTAGGTTAAAACGTTCCTTTGCAGTAACCGTTTTCATGTTTAGGTTTCACTCTGTTGTCTCCTATATGGATACATGTAGTTGGAACTCTAAATCAAACACGGTTTGTGCTAGCTCTTTGAACCTTTGCACAATAATGTAGTTCCAAGTTCTATCGCTATGGTTTGAGTGCTATTGAAGTAGCCCCAAGCAGAGACTGACGAGAATCCCTTTCATAGAAAGGGGTTGCCAGGCTTCCAAAAAACTGCGAGTTTCCTGAAATCTCAGCAAACATTTTTTCACCCAGTCTTGATGTCTTGATGATACTTCCATTTAATGATCAGTACACCAATCCCACTTGGCTCATAAAATTTCGTTCTTCTAGGTTAAACCGTTCCTTTGCAGTTATCGTTTTCATATTTAGGTTTCACTCTGTTATCTCCTATATGGATACATGTAGTTGGAACTCTAAATCAAACACGGTTTGTGCTAGCTCTTTGAAACTTGGCACAATAATATAGTTCCAAGTTCTATCGCTATGGTTTGTGTGCTATTGAAGTAGCCCCAAGCAGAGACTGACGAGAATCACTTTCATTGAAGGGGTTGCCAAGCTTCCAAAAAACTACGAGTTTCCTGAAATCTCAGCAAACAATTTTTCCCCCAATCTTGATGATACTTGCAGGTAGTGATCAGTACACAAATCCCACTTGGCTCACCAAATTTCGTTCTTCTAGGTTAAACCGTTCCTTTGCAATAACCGTTTTCATATTTAGGTTTCACTCTGTTTTCTCGTATATGGATACATGTAGTTGGAACTCTAAATCAAACACGGGTTGTACTAGCTCTTTGAAACTTGGCACAATAATGTAGTTCCAAGTTCTATCGCTATGGTTTGTGTGCTATTGAAGTAGCCCCAAGCAGAGACTGACGAGAATCCCTTTCATAGAAAGGGGTTGCCAGGCTTCCAAAAAACTGCGAGTTTCCTGAAATCTCAGCAAACATTTTTTCACACAGTCTTGATGATACTTCCATTTAATGATCAGTACACCAATCCCACTTGGCTCACCAAATTTCGTTCTTCTAGGTTAAACCGTTCCTTTGCAGTAATCGTTTTCATATTTAGGTTTCACTCTGTTTTCTCCTATATAGATACATGTAGTTGGATCTCTAAATCAAACACGGTTTGTGCTAGCTCTTTGAAACTTGGCACAACAATGTAGTTTCAAGTTCTATCGCTAGGGTTTGTGTGCTATTGAAGTAGCCCCAAGCAGAGACTGACGAGAAACCCTTTCATTGAAAGGGGTTGCCAAGCTTCCAAAAAACTACGAGTTTACTGAAATCTCAGCAAGCAATTTTTCACCCAATCTTGATGATACTTGCAGGTAGTGATCAGTACACGAATCCCACTAGGCTCACTAAATTTCGTTCTTATAGGTTAAAACGTTCCTTTGCAGTTACCGTTTTCATGTTTAGGTTTCACTCTGTTTTCTCCTATATGGATACATGTAGTTGGAACTCTAAATCAAACACGGTTTGTGCTAGCTCTTTGAAACTTGGCACAATAATGTAGTTCCAAGTTCTATCGCTATGGTTTGTGTGCTATTGAAGTAGCCCCAAGCAGAGACTGACGAGAATCACTTTCATTGAAGGGGTTGCCAAGCTTCCAAAAAACTACGTGTTTCCTGAAATCTCAGCAAACAATTTTTCACCCAATCTTGATGATACTTGTAGGTAGTGATCAGTACACAATTCCCACTTGGCTCACCAAATTTCGTTCTTCTAGGTTAAACCGTTCCTTTGCAGTAACCGTTTTCATGTTTAGGTTTCACTCTGTTTTCTCCTATATGGATACATGTAGTTGGAACTCTAAATCAAACACGGTTTCTGCTAGCTCTTTGAAACTTGGCACAATAATGTAGTTCCAAGTTCTATCGCTATGGTTTGTGTGCTATTGAAGTAGCCCCAAGCAGAGACTGACGAGAATCACTTTCATTGAAGGGGTTGCCAAGCTTCCAAAAAACTACGTGTTTCCTGAAATCTCAGCAAACAATTTTTCACCCAATCTTGATGATACTTGTAGGTAGTGATCAGTACACAATTCCCACTTGGCTCACCAAATTTCGTTCTTCTAGGTTAAACCGTTCCTTTGCAGTAACCGTTTTCATGTTTAGGTTTCACTCTGTTTTCTCCTATATGGATACATGTAGTTGGAACTCTAAATCAAACACGGTTTGTGCTAGCTCTTTGAAACTTGGCACAATAATGTAGTTCCAAGTTCTATCGCTATTGTTTGTGTGCTATTGAAGTAGCCCCAAGCAGAGACTGACGAGAATCCCTTTCATAGAAAGGGGTTGCCAGGCTTCCAAAAATCTGCGAGTTTCCTGAAATCTCAGCAAACATTTTTTAACCAGTCTTGATGATACTTCCATTTAATGATCAGTACACCAATCCCACTTGGCTCACCAAATTTCGTTCTTCTAGGTTAAACCGTTCCTTTGCAGTAACCGTTTTCATGTTTAGGTTTCACTCTGTTTTCTCCTATATGGATACATGTAGTTGGAACTCTAAATCAAACACGGTTTGTGCGAGCTCTTTGAAACTTGGCACAATAATGTAGTTCCAAGTTCTATCGCTATGGTTTGTGTGCTATTGAAGTAGCCCCAAGCAGAGACTGACGAGAATCCCTTTCATTGAAAGGGTTGCCAAGCTTCCAAAAAACTACGAGTTTCCAGAAATCTCAGCAAACATTTTTTCACCCAATCTTGATGATACTTCCATTTAATGATCAGTACACCAATCCCACTTGGCTCACCAAATTTCGTTCTTCTAGGTTAAACCGTTCCTTTGCAGTAACCGTTTTCATGTTTAGGTTTCACTCTGTTGTCTCCTATATGGATACATGTAGTTGGAAGTCTAAATCAAACACGGTTTGTGCTAGCTCTTTGAAACTTGGCACAATAATGTAGTTCCAAGTTCTATCGCTATGGTTTGTGTGCTATTGAAGTAGCCCCAAGCAGAGACTGACGAGAATCCCTTTCCTAGAAAGGGGTTGCCAGGCTTCCAAAAAACTGCGAGTTTCCTGAAATCTCAGCAAGCATTTTTTCTCCAATCTTGATAATACTTGCAGGTAGTGATCAGTAAACCAATGCCATTTCTCTCACCAAATTTCGTTCTTCTAGGTATAAATCGTTCCTTTGCAATAACCGTTTTCATATTTAGGTTTCACTCTGTTTTCTCGTATATGGATACATGTATTTGGAACTCTAAATCAAACACGGTTTGTGCTAGCTCTTTGAAACTTGGCACAATAATGTAGTTCCAAGTTCTATCGCTATGGTTTGTGTTCTATTGAAGTAGCCCCAAGCAGAGACTGACGAGAATCCCTTTCATTGAAAGGGGTTGCCAGGCTTCCAAAAAACTACGAGTTTCCTGAAATCTCAGCAAACATTTTTTCACCCAATCTTGATGATACTTCTATTTAATGATCAGTACACCAATCCCACTTGGCTCACCAAATTTCGTTCTTCTAGGTTAAACCGTTCCTTTGCAGTACCCGTTTTCATGTTTAGGTTTCACTCTGTTTTCTCGTATATGGATACTTGTAGTTGGAACTCTAACTCAAACACGGTTTGTGCTAGCTCTTTGAAACTTGGCACAATAATGTAGTTCCAAGTTCTATCGCTATGGTTTGTTTGCTATTGAAGTAGCCCCAAGCAGAGACTGACGAGAATCCCTTTCATAGAAAGGGGTTGCCAGGCTTCCAAAAAACTGCGAGATTCCTGGAATCTCAGCAAACATTTTTTCACCCAGTCTTGATGATACTTCCATTTAATGATCAGTGCACCAATCCCACTTGGCTCACCAAATTTCGTTCTTCTATGTTAAACCGTTCCTTTGCAGTAATCGTTTTCGTATTTAGGTTTCACTCTGTTTTCTCCTATATAGATACATGTAGTTGGAACTCTAAATCAAACACGGTTTGTGCTAGCTCTTTGAAACTTGGCACAATAATGTAGTTTCAAGTTCTATCGCTAGGGTTTGTGTGCTATTGAAGTAGCCCCAAGCAGAGACTGACGAGAATCCCTATCATTGAAAGGGCTTGCCAAGCTTCCAAAAAACTACGAGTTTCCAGAAATCTCAGCAAACATTTTTTTCACCCAATCTTGATGATACTTCCATTTAATGATCAGTACACCAATCCCACTTGGCTCACCAAATTTCGTTCTTCTAGGTTAAACCGTTCCTTTGCAGTAACCGTTTTCATGTTTAGGTTTCACTCTGTTTTCTCCTATATGGATACATGTAGTTGGAACTCTAAATCAAACACAGTTTGTGCTAGCTCTTTGAAACTTGGCACAATAATGTAGTTCCAAGTTCTATCGCTATGGTTTGTGTGCTATTGAAGTAGCCCCAAGCAGAGACTGACGAGAATCCCTTTCATTGAAAGGGGTTGCCAAGCTTCCAAAAAACTACGAGTTTCCTGAAATCTCAGCAAACAATTTTTCACCCAATTTTGATTATACTTGCATGTAGTCATCAGTACACGAATCCCACTTGGGTCACCAAATTTCGTTCTTCTAGGTTAAACCCTTCCTTTGAGGTAACCGTTTTCATGTTTAGGTTTCACTCTGTTGTCTCCTATATGGATACATGTAGTTGGAACTCTAAATCAAACACGGTTTGTGCTAGCTCTTTGAAACTTGGCACAATAATGTAGTTCCAATTTCTATCGCTATGGTTTGTGTGCTATTGAAGTAGCCCCAAGCAGAGACTGACGAGAATCCCTTTCATTGAAAGGGGTTGCCAGGCTTCCAAAAAACTGCGAGTTTCCTGAAATCTCAGCAAGCATTTTTTCACCCAATCTTGATAATACTTGCAGGTAGTGATCAGTAAACCAATGCGATTTCTCTCACCAAATTTCGTTATTCTAGGTTAAACAGTTCCTTTGCAATAACCGTTTTCATATTTAGGTTTCACTCTGTTTTCTCGTATATGGATACATGTAGTTGGAACTCTAAATCAAACACGGTTTGTGCTAGCTCTTTGAAACTTGGCACAATAATGTAGTTCCAAGTTCTATCGCTATGGTTTGTGTGCTATTGAAGTAGCCCCAAGCAGAGACTGACGAGAATCCCTTTCATAGAAAGGGGTTGCCAGGCTTCCAAAAAACTGCGAGTTTCCTGAAATCTCAGCAAACATTTTTTCACACAGTCTTGATGATACTTCCATTTAATGATCAGTACACCAATCCCACTTGGCTCACCAAATTTCGTTCTTCTAGGTTAAACCGTTCCTTTGCAGTAATCGTTTTCATATTTAGGTTTCACTCTGTTTTCTCTTATACAGATACATGTAGTTGGAACTCTAAATCAAACACGCTTTGTGCTAGCTCTTTGAAACTTGGCACAACAATGTAGTTTCAAGTTCTATCGCTAGGGTTTGTGTGCTATTGAAGTAGCCCCAAGCAGAGACTGACCAGAATCCCTTTCATTGAAAGGGGTTGCCAAGCTTCCAAAAAACTACGAGTTTCCAGAAATCTCAGCAAACATTTTTGCACCCAGTCTTGATGATACTTGCAGGTAGTGATCAGTACACGAATCCCACTAGGCTCACTAAATTTCGTTCTTCTAGGTTAAAACGTTCCTTTGCAGTAACCGTTTTCATGTTTAGGTTTCACTCTGTTTTCTCCTATATGGATACATGTAGTTGGAACTCTAAATCAAACACGGTTTGTGCTAGCTCTTTGAAACTTGGCACAATAATGTAGTTCCAAGTTCTATCGCTATGGTTTGTGTGCTATTGAAGTAGCCCCAAGCAGAGACTGACGGGAATCCCTTTCATAGAAAGGGGTTGCCAGGCTTCCAAAAATCTGCGAGTTTCCTGAAATCTCAGCAAACATTTTTTAACCAGTCTTGATGATACTTCCATTTAATGATCAGTACACCAATCCCACTTGGCTCACCAAATTTCGTTCTTCTAGGTTAAACCGTTCCTTTGCAGTAATCGTTTTCATGTTTAGGTTTCACTCTGTTTTCTCCTATATGGATACATGTAGTTGGAACTCTAAATCAAACACGGTTTGTGCTAGCTCTTTGAAACTTGGCACAATAATGTAGTTCCAAGTTCTATCGCTATGGTTTGTGTGCTATTGAACTAGCCCCAAGCAGAGACTGATGAGAATCCCTTTCATTGAAAGGGGTTGCCAAGCTTCCAAAAAACTACGAGTTTCCAGAAATCTCAGCAAACATTTTTTCACCCAATCTTGATGATACTTCCATTTAATGATCAGTACACCAATCCCACTTGGCTCACCAAATTTCGTTCTTCTAGGTTAAAACGTTCCTTTGCAGTAACCGTTTTCATGTTTAGGTTTCACTCTGTTTTCTCGTATATGGATACTTGTAGTTGGAACTCTAAATCAAACACGGTTTGTGCTAGCTCTTTGAAACTTGGCACAATAATGAAGTTCCAAGTTCTATCGCTATGGTTTGTGTGCTATTGAAGTAGCCCCAAGCAGAGACTGACGAGAATCCCTTTCATAGAAAGGGGTTGCCAGGCTTCCAAAAAACTGCGAGTTTCCTGAAATCTCAGCAAACATTTTTTCACCCAGTCTTGATGATACTTCCATTTAATGATCAGTACACCAATCCCACTTGGCTCACCAAATTTCGTTCTTCTATGTTAAACCGTTCCTTTGCAGTAATCGTTTTCATATTTAGGTTTCACTCTGTTTTCTCCTATATAGATACATGTAGTTGGAACTCTAAATCAAACACGGTTTGTGCTAGCTCTTTGAAACTTGGCACAATAATGTAGTTTCAAGTTCTATCGCTAGGGTTTGTGTGCTATTGAAGTAGCCCCAAGCAGAGACTGACGAGAATCCCTTTCATTGAAAGGGGTTGCCAAGCTTCCAAAAAACTACGAGTTTCCAGAAATCTCAGCAAACATTTTTTCACCCAATCTTGATGATACTTCCATTTAATGATCAGTACACCAATTCCACTTGGCTCACCAAATTTCGTTCTTCTAGGTTAAACCGTTCCTTTGCAGTAACCGTTTTCATGTTTAGGTTTCACTCTGTTTCCTCCTATATGGGTACATGTAGTTGGAACTCTAAATCAAACACGGTTTGTGCTAGCTCTTTGAAACTTGGCACAATAATGTAGTTCCAAGTTCTATCGCTATGGTTTGTGTGCTATTGAAGTAGCCCCAAGCAGAGACTGACGAGAATCCCTTTCATTGAACGGGGTTGCCAAGCTTCCAAAAAACTACGGGTTTCCTGAAATCTCAGCAAACATTTTTTCACCCAGTCTTGATGATACTTCCATTTAATGATCAGTACACCAATCCCACTTGGCTCACCAAATTTCGTTCTTCTAGGTTAAAACGTTCCTTTGCAGTAACCGTTTTCATGTTTAGGTTTCACTCTGTTGTCTCCTATATGGATACATGTAGTTGGAACTCTAAATCAAACACGGTTTGTGCTAGCTCTTTGAAACTTGGCACAATAATGTAGTTCCAATTTCTATCGCTATGGTTTGTGTGCTATTGAAGTAGCCCCAAGCAGAGACTGATGAGAATCCCTTTCATAGAAAGGGGTTGCCAGGCTTCCAAAAAACTGCGAGTTTCCTGAAATCTCAGCAAGCATTTTTTCACCCAATCTTGATAATACTTGCAGGTAGTGATCAGTAAACCAATGCCATTTCTCTCACCAAATTTCGTTCTTCTAGGTTAAACCGTTCCTTTGCAATAACCGTTTTCATATTTAGGTTTCACTCTGTTTTCTCGTATATGGATACATGTAGTTGGAACTCTAAATCAAACACGGGTTGTACTAGCTCTTTGAAACTTGGCACAATAATGTAGTTCCAAGTTCTATCGCTATGGTTTGTGTGCTATTGAAGTAGCCCCAAGCAGAGACTGACGAGAATCCCTTTCATTGAAAGGGGTTGCCAAGCTTCCAAAAAACTACGAGTTTCCTGAAATCTCAGCAAACATTTTTTCACCCAATCTTGATGATACTTCTATTTAATGATCAGTACACCAATCCCACTTGGCTCACCAAATTTCGTTCTTCTAGGTTAAACCGTTCCTTTGCAGTAACCGTTTTCATGTTTAGGTTTAACTCTGTTTTCTCCTATATGGATACTTGTAGTTGGAACTCTAAATCAAACACGGTTTGTGCTAGCTCTTTGAACCTTGGCACAATAATGTAGTTCCAAGTTCTATCGCTATGGTTTGTGTGCTATTGAAGTAGCCCCAAGCAGAGACTGAGGAGAATCCCTTTCATAGAAAGGGGTTGCCAGGCTTCCAAAAAACTGCGAGTTTCCTGAAATCTCAGCAAACATTTTTGCACCCAGTCTTGATGATACTTCCATTTAATGATCAGTACACCAATCCCACTTGGCTCACCAAATTTCGTTCTTCTAGGTTAAACCGTTCCTTTGCAGTAATCGTTTTCATGTTTAGGTTTCACTCTGTTATCTCCTATATGGATACATGTAGTTGGAACTCTAAATCAAACACGGTTTGTGCTAGCTCTTTGAAACTTGGCACAATAATGTAGTTCCAAGTTCTATCGCTATGGTTTGTGTGCTATTGAAGTAGCCCCAAGCAGAGACTGACGAGAATCACTTTCATTGAAAGGGGTTGCCAAGCTTCCAAAAAACTACGAGTTTCCTGAAATCTCAGCAAACAATTTTTAACCCAATCTTGATGATACTTGCAGGTAGTGATCAGTACACAAATCCCACTTGGCTCACCAAATTTCGTTCTTCTAGGTTAAACCGTTCCTTTGCAGTAACCGTTTTCATGTTTAGGTTTCACTCTGTTTTCTCCTATATGGATACATGTAGTTGGAACTCTAAATCAAACACGGTTTGTGCTAGCTCTTTGAAACTTGGCACAATAATGTAGTTCCAAGTTCTATCGCTATGGTTTGTGTGCTATTGAAGTAGCCCCAAGCAGAGACTGACGAGAATCCCTTTCATAGAAAGGGGTTGCCAGGCTTCCAAAAAACTGCGAGTTTCCTGAAATCTCAGCAAACATTTTTTCACCCAATCTTGATGATACTTCCATTTAATGATCAGTACACCAATCCCACTTGGCTCACCAAATTTCGTTCTTCTAGGTTAAACCGTTCCTTTGCAGTAATCGTTTTCATATTTAGGTTTCACTCTGTTTTCTCCTATATAGATACATGTAGTTGGAACTCTAAATCAAACACGGTTTGTGCTAGCTCTTTGAAACTTGGCACAATAATGTAGTTTCAAGTTCTATCGCTAGGGTTTGTGTGCTATTGAAGTAGCCCCAAGCAGAGACTGACGAGAATCCCTTTCATTGAAAGGGGTTGCCAAGCTTCCAAAAAACTACGAGTTTCCAGAAATCTCAGCAAACATTTTTTCACCCAATCTTGATGATACTTCCATTTAATGATCAGTACACCAATTCCACTTGGCTCACCAAATTTCGTTCTTCTAGGTTAAACCGTTCCTTTGCAGTAACCGTTTTCATGTTTAGGTTTCACTCTGTTTCCTCCTATATGGGTACATGTAGTTGGAACTCTAAATCAAACACGGTTTGTGCTAGCTCTTTGAAACTTGGCACAATAATGTAGTTCCAAGTTCTATCGCTATGGTTTGTGTGCTATTGAAGTAGCCCCAAGCAGAGACTGACGAGAATCCCTTTCATTGAACGGGGTTGCCAAGCTTCCAAAAAACTACGAGTTTCCTGAAATCTCAGCAAACAATTTTTCACCCAATTTTGATTATACTTGCAGGTAGTGATCAGTACACGAATCCCACTTGGCTCACCAAATTTCGTTCTTCTAGGTTAAAACGTTCCTTTGCAGTAACCGTTTTCATGTTTAGGTTTCACTCTGTTGTCTCCTATATGGATACATGTAGTTGGAACTCTAAATCAAACACGGTTTGTGCTAGCTCTTTGAAACTTGGCACAATAATGTAGTTCCAATTTCTATCGCTATGGTTTGTGTGCTATTGAAGTAGCCCCAAGCAGAGACTGACGAGAATCCCTTTCATAGAAAGGGGTTGCCAGGCTTCCAAAAAACTGCGAGTTTCCTGAAATCTCAGCAAGCATTTTTTCACCCAATCTTGATAATACTTGCAGGTAGTGATCAGTAAACCAATGCCATTTCTCTCACCAAATTTCGTTCTTCTAGGTTAAACCGTTCCTTTGCAATAACCGTTTTCATATTTAGGTTTCACTCTGTTTTCTCCTATATGGATACATGTAGTTGGAACTCTAAATCAAACACGGTTTGTGCTAGCTCTTTGAAACTTGGCACAATAATGTAGTTCCAAGTTCTATCGCTATGGTTTGTGTGCTATTGAAGTAGCCCCAAGCAGAGACTGACGAGCATCACTTTCATTGAAAGGGGTTGCCAGGCTTCCAAAGAACTGCGAGTTTCCTGAAATCTCAGCAAACATTTTTTCACCCAGTCTTGATGATACTTCCATTTAATGATCAGTACACCAATCCCACTTGGCTCACCAAATTTCGTTCTTCTAGGTTAAACCGTTCCTTTGCAGTAATCGTTTACATATTTAGGTTTCACTCTGTTTTCTCCTATATAGATACATGTAGTTGGAACTCTAAATCAAACACGGTTTGTGCTAGCTCTTTGAAACTTGGCACAATAATGTAGTTTCAAGTTCTATCGCTAGGGTTTGTGTGCTATTGAAGTAGCCCCAAGCAGAGACTGACGAGAATCCCTTTCATTGAAAGGGGTTGCCAAGCTTCCAAAAAACTACGAGTTTCCTGAAATCTCAGCAAACATTTTTTCACCCAATCTTGATGATACTTCCATTTAATGATCAGTACACCAATCCCACTTGGCTCACCAAGTTTCGTTCTTCTAGGTTAAACCGTTCCTTTGCAGTAACCGTTTTCATGTTTAGGTTTCACTCTGTTTTCTCCTATATGGATACATGTAGTTGGAACTCTAAATCAAACACGGTTTGTGCTAGCTCTTTGAAACTTGGCACAATAATGTAGTTCCAAGTTCTATCGCTATGGTTTGTGTGCTATTGAAGTAGCCCCAAGCAGAGACTGACGAGAATCACTTTCATTGAAGGGGTTGCCAAGCTTCCAAAAAACTACGAGTTTCCTGAAATCTCAGCAAACAATTTTTCACCCAATCTTGATGATACTTGCAGTAGTGATCAGTACACGAATCCCACTTGGCTCACGAAATTTCGTTTTTCTAGGTTAAACCATTCCTTTGCAGTAACCGTTTTCATGTTTAGGTTTCACTCTGTTTTCTCCTATATGGATACATGTAGTTGGAACTCTAAATCAAACACGGTTTGTGCTAGCTCTTTGAAACTTGGCACAAGAATGTAGTTCCAAGTTCTATCGCTATGGTTTGTGTGCTATTGAAGTAGCCCCAAGCAGAGACTGACGAGAATCCCTTTCATAGAAAGGGGTTGCCAGGCTTCCAAAAAACTGCGAGTTTCCTGAAATCTCAGCAAACATTTTTTCACCCAGTCTTGATGATACTTCCATTTAATGATCAGTACACCAATCCCACTTGGCTCACAAAATTTCGTTCTTCTAGGTTAAACCGTTCCTTTGCAGTAATCGTTTAAATATTTAGGTTTCACTCTGTTTTCTCCTATATAGATACATGTAGTTGGAACTCTAAATCAAACACGGTTTGTGCTAGCTCTTTGAAACTTGGCACAATAATGTAGTTTCAAGTTCTATCGCTAGGGTTTGTGTGCTATTGAAGTAGCCCCAAGCAGAGACTGACGAGAATCCCTTTCATTGAAAGGGGTTGCCAAGCTTCCAAAAAACTACGAGTTTCCTGAAATCTCAGCAAAGAATTTTTCACCCAATCTTGATTATACTTGCAGGTAGTGATCAGTACACGAATCCCACTTGGCTCACCAAATTTCGTTCTTCTAGGTTAAAACGTTCCTTTGCAGTAACCGTTTTCATGTTTAGGTTTCACTGTTGTCTCCTATATGGATACATGTAGTTGGAACTCTAAATCAAACACGGTTTGTGCTAGCTCTTTGAAACTTGGCACAATAATGTAGTTCCAAGTTCTATCGCTATGGTTGTGTGCTATTGAAGTAGCCCCAAGGCAGAGACTGACGAGAATCCCTTTCATAGAAAGGGGTTGCCAGGCTTCCAAAAAACTGCGAGTTTCCTGAAATCTCAGCAAACATTTTTTCACCCAGTCTTGATGATACTTCCATTTAATGATCAGTACACCAATCCCACTTCGCTCACCAAATTTCGTTCTTCTAGGTTAAACCGTTCCTTTGCAGTAATCGTTTTCATATTTAGGTTTCACTCTGTTTTCTCCTATATAGATACATGTAGTTGGAACTCTAAATCAAACACGGTTTGTGCTAGCTCTTTGAAACTTGGCACAATAATGTAGTTTCAAGTTCTATCGCTAGGGTTTGTGTGCTATTGAAGTAGCCCCAAGCAGAGAATGACGAGAATCCCTTTCATAGAAAGGGGTTGCCAGGCTCCCAAAAAACTGTGAGTTTCCTGAAATCTCAGCAAACAATTTTTCACCCAATCTTGATAATACTTGCAGGTAGTGATCAGTAAACCAATGCCATTTCTCTCACCAAATTTCGTTCTTCTAAGTTAAACCATTCCTTTGTAGTAACCGTTTTCATGTTTAGGTTTCACTCTGTTTTCTCGTATATGGATACAGGTTGTTGGAACTCTAAATCAAACACGGGGTTGTAGTAGCACTTTGAAACTTGGCACAATAATGTAGTTCCAAGTTCTATCGCTATGGTTTGTGTGCTATTGAAGTAGCCCCAAGCAGAGACTGACGATAATCCCTTTCATTGAAAGGGGTTGCCAAGCTTCCAAAAAACTACGAGTTTCCAGAAATCTCAGCAAACATTTTTTCACCCAATCTTGATGATACTTCCATTTAATGATCAGTACACCAATCCCACTTGGCTCACCAAATTTCGTTCTTCTAGGTTAAACAGTTCCTTTGCAGTAACTGTTTTCATGTTTAGGTTTCACTCTGTTGTCTCCTATATGGATACATGTAGTTGGAACTCTAAATCAAACACGGTTTGTGCTAGCTCTTTGAAACTTGGCACAATAATGTAGTTCCAAGATCTCTCGCTATGGTTTGTGTGCTATGGAAGTAGGCCCAAGCAGAGACTGACGAGAATCCCTTTCATTGAAAGGGGTTGCCAAGCTTCCAAAAAACTACGAGTTTCCTGAAATCTCAGCAAATATTTTTTCACTCAATCTTGATGATACTTGCAGGTAGTGATCAGTACACAAATCTCATGGCTCACTAAATTTCATTCTTCTAGGTTAAACCGTTCCTTTGCAGTAACCGTTTTCATGTTTAGGTTTCACTCTGTTTTCTCCTATATGGATACATGTAGTTGGAACTCTAAATCAAACACGGTTTGTGCTAGCTCTTTGAAACTTGGCACAATAATGTAGTTCCAACTTCTATCGCTATGGTTTGTGTGCTATTGAAGTAGCCCCAAGAAGAGACTGACAAGAATCCCTTTCATTGAACGGGGTTGCCAAGCTTCCAAAAAACTGCGAGTTTCCTGAAATCTCAGCAAACATTTTTTCACCCAATCTTGATGATACTTCCATTTAATGATCAGTACACGAATCCCATTGGCTCACCAAATTTCGTTCTTCTAGGTTAAACCGTACCTTTGCAGTAACCGTTTTCATGTTTAGGTTTCACTCTGTTTTCTCCTATATGGATACATGTAGTTGGAACTCTAAATCAAACACGGTTTGTGCTAGCTCTTTGAAACTTGGCACAATAATGTAGTTCCAAGTTCTATCGCTATGGTTTGTGTGCTATTGAAGTAGCCCCAAGCAGAGACTTACGAGAATCCCTTTCATAGAAAGGGGTTGCCAGGCTTCCAAAAAACTGCGAGTTTCCTGAAATCTCAGCAAGCATTTTTTCACCCAATCTTGATAATACTTGCAGGTAGTGATCAGTAAACCAATGCCATTTCTCTCACCAAATTTCGTTCTTCTAAGTTAAACCATTCCTTTGTAGTAACCGTTTTCATGTTTAGGTTTCACTCTGTTTTCTCGTATATGGATACATGTAGTTGGAACTCTAAATCAAACACGGGTTGTAGTAGCTCTTTGAAACTTGGCACAATAATGTAGTTCCAAGTTCTATCGCTATGGTTTGTGTGCTATTGAAGTAGCCCCAAGCAGAGACTGACGAGAATCCCTTTCATTGAAAGGGGTTGCCAGGCTTCCAAAAAACTGCGAGTTTCCTGAAATCTCAGCAAACATTTTTTCACCCAATCTTGATGATACTTCCATTTAATGATCAGTACACCAATCCCACTTGGCTCACCAAATTTCGTTCTTCTAGGTTAAACAGTTCCTTTGCAGTAACCGTTTTCATGTTTAGGTTTCACTCTGTTGTCTCCTATATGGATACATGTAGTTGGAACTCTAAATCAAACACGGTTTGTGCTAGCTCTTTGAAACTTGGCACAATAATGTAGTTCCAAGTTCTATCGCTATGGTTTGTGTGCTATTGAAGTTGCCCCAAGCAGAGACTGACGAGAATCCCTTTCATAGAAAGGGGTTGCCAGGCTTCCAAAAAACTGCGAGTTTCCTGAAATCTCAGCAAGCATTTTTTCACCCAATCTTGATAATACTTGCAGGTAGTGATCAGTAAACCAATGCCATTTCTCTCACCAAATTTTGTTCCTCTAGGTTAAACCGTTCCTTTGCAATAACCGTTTTCATATTTAGGTTTCACTCTGTTTCTCGTATATGGATACATGTAGTTGGAACTCTAAATTAAACACGAGTTGTACTAGCTCATTGAAACTTGGCACAATAATGTAGTTCCAAGTTCTATCGCTATGGTTTGTGTGCTATTGACGTAGCCCCAAGCAGAGACTAACGAGAATCACTTTCATTGAAAGGGGTTGCCAGGCTTCCAAAAAACTGCGAGTTTCCTGAAATCTCAGCAAACATTTTTTCACCCAGTCTTGATGATACTTCCATTTAATGATCAGTACACCAATCCCACTTGGCTCACCAAATTTCGTTCTTCTAGGTTAAACCGTTCCTTTGCAGTAATCTTTTTCATATTTAGGTTTCACTCTGTTTTCTCTTATATAGATACATGTAGTTGGAACTCTAAATCAAACACGGTTTGTGCTAGCTCTTTGAAACTTGGCACAATAATGTAGTTCCAAGTTCTATCGCTAGGGTTTGTGTGCTATTGAAGTAGCCCCAAGCAGAGACTGACGAGAATCCCTTTCATTGAAAGGGGTTGCCAAGCTTCCAAAAAACTACGAGTTTCCAGAAATCTCAGCAAACATTTTTTCACCCAATCTTGATGATACTTCCATTTAATGATCAGTACACCAATCCCACTTGGCTCACCAAGTTTCGTTCTTCTAGATTAAACCGTTCCTTTGCAGTAACCGTTTTCATGTTTAGGTTTCACTCTGTTTTCTCCTATATGGATACATGTAGTTGGAACTCTAAAACAAACACGGTTTGTGCTAGCTCTTTGAAACTTGGCACAGTAATGTAGTTCCAAGTTCTATCGCTATGGTTTGTGTGCTATTGAAGTAGCCCCAAGCAGAGACTGACGAGAATCACTTTCATTGAAGGGGTTGCCAAGCTTCCAAAAAACTACGAGTTTCCTGAAATCTCAGCAAACAATTTTTCACCCAATCTTGATGATACTTGCAGGTAGTGATCAGTACACGAATCCCACTTGGCTCACAAAATTTCGTTTTTCTAGGTTAAACCATTCCTTTGCAGTAACCGTTTTCATGTTTAGGTTTCACTCTGTTTTCTCCTATATGGATACATGTAGTTGGAACTCTAAATCAAACACGGTTTGTGCTAGCTCTTTGAAACTTGGCACAATAATGTAGTTCCAAGTTCTATCGCTATGGTTTGTGTGCTATTGAAGTAGCCCCAAGCAGAGACTGACGAGAATCCCTTTCATAGAAAGGGGTTGCCAGGCTTCCAAAAAACTGCGAGTTTCCTGAAATCTCAGCAAACATTTTTTCACCCAGTCTTGATGATACTTCCATTTAATGATCAGTACACCAATCCCACTTGGCTCACAAAATTTCGTTCTTCTAGGTTAAACCGTTCCTTTGCAGTAACCGTTTTCATGTTTAGGTTTCACTCTGTTTTCTCCTATATGGATACATGTAGTTGGAACTCTAAATCAAACACGGTTTGTGCTAGCTCTTTGAAACTTGGCACAATAATGTAGTTCCAAGATCTATCGCTATGGTTTGTGTGCTATTGAAGTAGCCCCAAGAAGAGACTGACAAGAATCCCTTTCATTGAACGGGGTTGCCAAGCTTCCAAAAAACTGCGAGTTTCCTGAAATCTCAGCAAACATTTTTTCACCCAATCTTGATGATACTTCCATTTAATGATCAGTACACGAATCCCATTGGCTCACCAAATTTCGTTCTTCTAGGTTAAACCGTACCTTTGCAGTAACCGTTTTCATGTTTAGGTTTCACTCTGTTTTCTCCTATATGGATACATGTAGTTGGAACTCTAAATCAAACACGGTTTGTGCTAGCTCTTTGAAACTTGGCACAATAATGTAGTTCCAAGTTCTATCGCTATGGTTTGTGTGCTATTGAAGTAGCCCCAAGCAGAGACTTACGAGAATCCCTTTCATAGAAAGGGGTTGCCAGGCTTCCAAAAAACTGCGAGTTTCCTGAAATCTCAGCAAGCATTTTTTCACCCAATCTTGATAATACTTGCAGGTAGTGATCAGTAAACCAATGCCATTTCTCTCACCAAATTTCGTTCTTCTAAGTTAAACCATTCCTTTGTAGTAACCGTTTTCATGTTTAGGTTTCACTCTGTTTTCTCCTATATGGATACATGTAGTTGGAACTCTAAATCAAACACGGTTTGTGCTAGCTCTTTGAAACTTGGCACAATAATGTAGTTCCAAGTTCTATCGCTATGGTTTGTGTGCTATTGAAGTAGCCCCAAGCAGAGACTGACGAGAATCCCTTTCATAGAAAGGGGTTGCCAGGCTTCCAAAAAACTGCGAGTTTCCTGAAATCTCAGCAAACATTTTTTCACCCAGTCTTGATGATACTTCCATTTAATGATCAGTACACCAATCCCACTTGGCTCACCAAATTTCGTTCTTCTAGGTTAAACCGTTCCTTTGCAGTAATCTTTTTCATATTTAGGTTTCACTCTGTTTTCTCTTATATAGATACATGTAGTTGGAACTCTAAATCAAACACGGTTTGTGCTAGCTCTTTGAAACTTGGCACAATAATGTAGTTCCAAGTTCTATTGCTAGGGTTTGTGTGCTATTGAAGTAGCCCCAAGCAGAGACTGACGAGAATCCCTTTCATTGAAAGGGGTTGCCAAGCTTCCAAAAAACTACGAGTTTCCAGAAATCTCAGCAAACATTTGTTCACCCAATCTTGATGATACTTCCATTTAATGATCAGTACACCAATCCCACTTGGCTCACCAAGTTTCGTTCTTCTAGATTAAACCGTTCCTTTGCAGTAACCGTTTTCATGTTTAGGTTTCACTCTGTTTTCTCCTATATGGATACATGTAGTTGGAACTCTAAAACAAACACGGTTTGTGCTAGCTCTTTGAAACTTGGCACAGTAATGTAGTTCCAAGTTCTATCGCTATGGTTTGTGTGCTATTGAAGTAGCCCCAAGCAGAGACTGACGAGAATCACTTTCATTGAAGGGGTTGCCAAGCTTCCAAAAAACTACGAGTTTCCTGAAATCTCAGCAAACAATTTTTCACCCAATCTTGATGATACTTGCAGGTAGTGATCAGTACACGAATCCCACTTGGCTCACAAAATTTCGTTTTTCTAGGTTAAACCATTCCTTTGCAGTAACCGTTTTCATGTTTAGGTTTCACTCTGTTTTCTCCTATATGGATACATGTAGTTGGAACTCTAAATCAAACACGGTTTGTGCTAGCTCTTTGAAACTTGGCACAATAATGTAGTTCCAAGTTCTATCGCTATGGTTTGTGTGCTATTGAAGTAGCCCCAAGCAGAGACTGACGAGAATCCCTTTCATAGAAAGGGGTTGCCAGGCTTCCAAAAAACTGCGAGTTTCCTGAAATCTCAGCAAACATTTTTTCACCCAGTCTTGATGATACTTCCATTTAATGATCAGTACACCAATCCCACTTGGCTCACAAAATTTCGTTCTTCTAGGTTAAACCGTTCCTTTGCAGTAACCGTTTTCATGTTTAGGTTTCACTCTGTTTTCTCCTATATGGATACATGTAGTTGGAACTCTAAATCAAACACGGTTTGTGCTAGCTCTTTGAAACTTGGCACAATAATGTAGTTCCAAGTTCTATCGCTATGGTTTGTGTGCTATTGAAGTAGCCCCAAGAAGAGACTGACAAGAATCCCTTTCATTGAACGGGGTTGCCAAGCTTCCAAAAAACTGCGAGTTTCCAGAAATCTCAGCAAACATTTTTTCACCCAATCTTGATGATACTTCCATTTAATGATCAGTACACGAATCCCATTGGCTCACCAAATTTCGTTCTTCTAGGTTAAACCGTACCTTTGCAGTAACCGTTTTCATGTTTAGGTTTCACTCTGTTTTCTCCTATATGGATACATGTAGTTGGAACTCTAAATCAAACACGGTTTGTGCTAGCTCTTTGAAACTTGGCACAATAATGTAGTTCCAAGTTCTATCGCTATGGTTTGTGTGCTATTGAAGTAGCCCCAAGCAGAGACTTACGAGAATCCCTTTCATAGAAAGGGGTTGCCAGGCTTCCAAAAAACTGCGAGTTTCCTGAAATCTCAGCAAGCATTTTTTCACCCAATCTTGATAATACTTGCAGGTAGTGATCAGTAAACCAATGCCATTTCTCTCACCAAATTTCGTTCTTCTAAGTTAAACCATTCCTTTGTAGTAACCGTTTTCATGTTTAGGTTTCACTCTGTTTTCTCGTATATGGATACATGTAGTTGGAACTCTAAATCAAACACGGTTTGTGCTAGCTCTTTGAAACTTGGCACAATAATGTAGTTCCAAGTTCTATCGCTATGGTTTGTGTGCTATTGAAGTAGCCCCAAGCAGAGACTGACGAGAATCCCTTTCATAGAAAGGGGTTGCCAGGCTTCCAAAAAACTGCGAGTTTCCTGAAATCTCAGCAAACATTTTTTCACCCAGTCTTGATGATACTTCCATTTAATGATCAGTACACCAATCCCACTTGGCTCACCAAATTTCGTTCTTTTAGGTTAAACCGTTCCTTTGCAGTAATCTTTTTCATATTTAGGTTTCACTCTGTTTTCTCTTATATAGATACATGTAGTTGGAACTCTAAATCAAACACGGTTTGTGCTAGCTCTTTGAAACTTGGCACAATAATGTAGTTCCAAGTTCTATCGCTAGGGTTTGTGTGCTATTGAAGTAGCCCCAAGCAGAGACTGAGGAGAATCCCTTTCATTGAAAGGGGTTGCCAAGCTTCCAAAAAACTACGAGTTTCCAGAAATCTCAGCAAACATTTTTTCACCCAATCTTGATGATACTTCCATTTAATGATCAGTACACCAATCCCACTTGGCTCACCAAGTTTCGTTCTTCTAGATTAAACCGTTCCTTTGCAGTAACCGTTTTCATGTTTAGGTTTCACTCTGTTTTCTCCTATATGGATACATGTAGTTGGAACTCTAAAACAAACACGGTTTGTGCTAGCTCTTTGAAACTTGGCACAGTAATGTAGTTCCAAGTTCTATCGCTATGGTTTGTGTGCTATTGAAGTAGCCCCAAGCAGAGACTGACGAGAATCACTTTCATTGAAGGGGTTGCCAAGCTTCCAAAAAACTACGAGTTTCCTGAAATCTCAGCAAACAATTTTTCACCCAATCTTGATGATACTTGCAGGTAGTGATCAGTACACGAATCCCACTTGGCTCACAAAATTTCGTTTTTCTAGGTTAAACCATTCCTTTGCAGTAACCGTTTTCATGTTTAGGTTTCACTCTGTTTTCTCCTATATGGATACATGTAGTTGGAACTCTAAATCAAACACGGTTTGTGCTAGCTCTTTGAAACTTGGCACAATAATGTAGTTCCAAGTTCTATCGCTATGGTTTGTGTGCTATTGAAGTAGCCCCAAGCAGAGACTGACGAGAATCCCTTTCATAGAAAGGGGTTGCCAGGCTTCCAAAAAACTGCGAGTTTCCTGAAATCTCAGCAAACATTTTTTCACCCAATCTTGATGATACTTCCATTTAATGATCAGTACACGAATCCCATTGGCTCACCAAATTTCGTTCTTCTAGGTTAAACCGTACCTTTGCAGTAACCGTTTTCATGTTTAGGTTTCACTCTGTTTTCTCCTATATGGATACATGTAGTTGGAACTCTAAATCAAACACGGTTTGTGCTAGCTCTTTGAAACTTGGACAATAATGTAGTTCCAAGTTCTATCGCTATGGTTTGTGTGCTATTGAAGTAGCCCCAAGCAGAGACTTACGAGAATCCCTTTCATAGAAAGGGGTTGCCAGGCTTCCAAAAAACTGCGAGTTTCCTGAAATCTCAGCAAGCATTTTTTCACCCAATCTTGATAATACTTGCAGGTAGTGATCAGTAAACCAATGCCATTTCTCTCACCAAATTTCGTTCTTCTAAGTTAAACCATTCCTTTGTAGTAACCGTTTTCATGTTTAGGTTTCACTCTGTTTTCTCGTATATGGATACATGTAGTTGGAACTCTAAATCAAACACGGGTTGTAGTAGCTCTTTGAAACTTGGCACAATAATGTAGTTCCAAGTTCTATCGCTATGGTTTGTGTGCTATTGAAGTAGCCCCAAGCAGAGACTGACGAGAATCCCTTTCATAGAAAGGGGTTGCCAGGCTTCCAAAAAACTGCGAGTTTCCTGAAATCTCAGCAAACATTTTTTCACCCAGTCTTGATGATACTTCCATTTAATGATCAGTACACCAATCCCACTTGGCTCACAAAATTTCGTTCTTCTAGGTTAAACCGTTCCTTTGCAGTAATCGTTTTCATATTTAGGTTTCACTCTGTTTTCTCCTATATAGATACATGTAGTTGGAACTCTAAATCAAACACGGTTTGTGCTAGCTCTTTGAAACTTGGCACAATAATGTAGTTTCAAGTTCTATCGCTAGGGTTTGTGTGCTATTGAAGTAGTCCCAAGCAGAGACTGTCGAGAATCCCTTTCATAGAAAGGGGTTGCAAGGCTTCCAAAAAACTGCGAGTTTCCTGAAATCTCAGCAAACATTTTTTCACCCAGTCTTGATGATACTTCCGTTTAATGATCAGTACACCAATCCCACTTGGCTCACCAAATTTCGTTCTTCTAGGTTAAACCGTTCCTTTGCAGTAATCGTTTTCATATTTAGGTTTCACTCTGTTATCTCCTATATGGATACATGTAGTTGGAACTCTAAATCAAACACGGTTTGTGCTAGCTCTTTGAAACTTGGCACAATAATGTAGTTCCACGTTCTATCGCTATGGTTTGTGTGCTATTGAAGTACCCCAAGCAGAGACTGACGAGAATCCCTTTCATTGAAAGGGGTTGCCAAGCTTCCAAAAAACTACGAGTTTCCTGAAATCTCAGCATAGAATTTTTCACCCAATCTTGATTATACTTGCAGGTAGTGATCAGTACACGAATCCCACTTGGCTCACCAAATTTCGTTCTTCTAGGTTAAAACGTTACTTTGCAGTAACCGTTTTCATGTTTTGGTTTCACACTGTTTTCTCCTATATGGATACATGTATTTGGAACTCTAAATCAAACACGGTTTGTGCTAGCTCTTTGAAACTTGGCACAATAATGTAGTTCCAAGATCTCTCGCTATGGTTTGTGTGCTATTGAAGTAGCCCCAAGCAGAGACTGACGAGAATCCCTTTCATAGAAAGGGGTTGCCAGGCTTCCAAAAAACTGCGAGTTTCCTGAAATCTCAGCAAACATTTTTTCACCCAGTCTTGATGATACTTCCATTTAATGATCAGTACACCAATCCCACTTGGCTCACCAAATTTCGTTCTTCTAGGTTAAACCGTTCCTTTGCAGTAATCGTTTTCATGTTTAGGTTTCACTCTGTTTTCTCCTATATAGATACATGTAGTTGGAACTCTAAATCAAACACGGTTTGTGCTAGCTCTTTGAAACTTGGCACAATAATGTAGTTTCAAGTTCTATCGCTAGGGTTTGTGTGCTATTGAAGTAGCCCCAAGCAGAGACTGACGAGAATCCCTTTCATAGAAAGGGGTTGCCAGGCTCCCAAAAAACTGCGAGTTTCCTGAAATCTCAGCAAACAATTTTTCACCCAATCTTGATGATACTTCCATTTAATGATCAGTACACCAATCCCACTTGGCTCACCAAATTTCGTTCTTCTAGGTTAAACAGTTCCTTTGTAGTAACTGTTTTCATGTTAAGGTTTCACTCTGTTTTCTCGTATATGGATACAGGTTGTTGGAACTCTAAATCAAACACGGGTTGTAGTAGCTCTTTGAAACTTGGCACAATAATGTAGTTCCAAGTTCTATCGCTATGGTTTGTGTGCTATTGAAGTAGCCCCAAGCAGAGACTGACGATAATCCCTTTCATAGAAAGGGGGTGCCAGGCTTCCAAAAAACTGCGAGTTTCCTGAAATCTCAGCAAACATTTTTTCACCCAATCTTGATGATACTTCCATTTAATTATCAGTACACCAATCCCACTTGGCTCACCAAATTTCGTTCTTCTAGGTTAAACAGTTCCTTTGCAGTAACTGTTTTCATGTTTAGGTTTCACTCTGTTGTCTCCTATATGGATACATGTAGTTGGAACTCTAAATCAAACACGGTTTGTGCTAGCTCTTTGAAACTTGGCACAATAATGTAGTTCCAAGATCTATCGCTATGGTTTGTGTGCTATTGAAGTAGCCCCAAGCAGAGACTGACGAGAATCCCTTTCATAGAAAGGGGTTGCCAGGCTTCCAAAAAACTGCGAGTTTCCTGAAATCTCAGCAAACATTTTTTCACCCAGTCTTGATGATACTTCCATTTAATGATCAGTACACCAATCCCACTTGGCTCACCAAATTTCGTTCTTCTAGGTTAAACCGTTCCTTTGCAGTAATCGTTTTCATGTTTAGGTTTCACTCTGTTTTCTCCTATATAGATACATGTAGTTGGAACTCTAAATCAAACACGGTTTGTGCTAGCTCTTTGAAACTTGGCACAATAATGTAGTTTCAAGTTCTATCGCTAGGGTTTGTGTGCTATTGAAGTAGCCCCAAGCAGAGACTGACAAGAATCCCATTCATAGAAAGGGGTTGCCAGGCTCCCAAAAAACTGCGAGTTTCCTGAAATCTCAGCAAACAATTTTTCACCCAATCTTGATGATACTTCCATTTAATGATCAGTACACCCATCCCACTTGGCTCACCAAATTTCGTTCTTCTAGGTTAAACAGTTCCTTTGTAGTAACTGTTTTCATGTTAAGGTTTCACTCTGTTTTCTCGTATATGGATACAGGTTGTTGGAACTCTAAATCAAACACGGGTTGTAGTAGCTCTTTGAAACTTGGCACAATAATGTAGTTCCAAGTTCTATCGCTATGGTTTGTGTGCTATTGAAGTAGCCCCAAGCAGAGACTGACGAGAATCCCTTTCATAGAAAGGGGTTGCCAGGCTTCCAAAAAACTGCGAGTTTCCTGAAATCTCAGCAAACATTTTTTCACCCAATCTTGATGATACTTCCATTTAATGATCAGTACACCAATCCCACTTGGCTCACCAAATTTCGTTCTTCTAGGTTAAACAGTTCCTTTGCAGTAACTGTTTTCATGTTTAGGTTTCACTCTGTTGTCTCCTATATGGATACATGTAGTTGGAACTCTAAATCAAACACGGTTTGTGCTAGCTCTTTGAAACTTGGCACAATAATGTAGTTCCAAGATCTCTCGCTATGGTTTGTGTGCTATGGAAGTAGGCCCAAGCAGAGACTGACGAGAATCCCTTTCATTGAAAGGGGTTGCCAGGCTTCCAAAAAACTATGAGTTTCCTGAAATCTCAGCAAACATTTTTTCACCCAATCTTGATGATACTTCCATTTAATGATCAGTACACCAATCCCACTTGGCTCACCAAATTTCGTTCTTATAGGTTAAAACGTTCCTTTGCAGTAACCGCTTTCATGTTTAGGTTTCACTCTGTTTTCTCCTATATGGAGACATGTAGTTGGAACTCTAAATCAAACACGGTTTGTGCTAGCTCTTTGAAACTTGGCACAATAATGTAGTTCCAAGTTCTATCGCTATGGTTTGTGTGCTATTGAAGTAGCCCCAAGCAGAGACTGACGAGAGTCCCTTTCATAGAAAGGGGTTGCCAGGCTTCCAAAAAACTGCGAGTTTCCTGAAATCTCAGCAAGCATTTTTTCACCCAATCTTGATAATACTTGCAGGTAGTGATCATTAAACCAATGCCATTTCTCTCACCAAATTTCGTTCTTCTAAGTTAAACCATTGCTTTGCAGTAACCGTTTTCATGTTTAGGTTTCACTCTGTTTTCTTGTATATGGATACATGTAGTTGGAACTCTAAATCAAACACGGGTTGTAGTAGCTCTTTGAAACTTGGCACAATAATGTAGTTCCAAGTTCTATCGCTATGGTTTGTGTGCTATTGAAGTAGCCCCAAGCAGAGACTGACGAGAATCCCTTTCATTGAAAGGGGTTGCCAGGCTTCCAAAAAACTGCGAGTTTCCTGAAATCTCAGCAAACATTTTTTCACCCAATCTTGATGATACTTCCATTTAATGATCAGTACACCAATCCCACTTGGCTCACCAAATTTCGTTCTTCTAGGTTAAACAGTTCCTTTGTAGTAACTGTTTTCATGTTTAGGTTTCACTCTGTTGTCTCCTATATGGATACATGTAGTTGGAAATCTAAATCAAACACGGTTTGTGCTAGCTCTTTGAAACTTGGCACAATAATGTAGTTCCAAGTTCTATCGCTAGGGTTTGTGTGCTATTGAAGTAGCCCCAAGCAGAGACTTACGAGAATCCCTTTCATACAAAGGGGTTGCAAGGCTTCCAAAAAACTGCGAGTTTCCTGAAATCTCAGCAAGCATTTTTTCACCCAATCTTGATAATACTTGAAGGTAGTGATCAGTACACCAATGCCATTTCTCTCGCCAAATTTCGTTCTTCTAAGTTAAACCATTCCTTTGTAGTAACCGTTTTCATGTTTAGGTTTCACTCTGTTTTCTCGTATATGGATACATGTAGTTGGAACTCTAAATCAAACACGGGTTGTAGTAGCTCTTTGAAACTTGGCACAATAATGTAGTTCCAAGTTCTATCGCTATGATTTGTGTGCTACTGAAGTAGCCCCAAGCAGAGACTGACGAGAATCCCTTTCATTGAAAGGGGTTGCCAGGCTTCCAAAAAACTACGAGTTCCTGAAATCTCAGCAAACATTTTTTCACCCAATCTTGATGATACTTCCATTTAATGATCAGTACACCAATCCCACTTGGCTCACCAAATTTCGTTCTTCTAGGTTAAACAATTCCTTTGTAGTAACTGTTTTAATGTTTAGGTTTCACTCTGTTGTCTCCTATATGGATACATGTAGTTGGAACTCTAAATCAAACACGGTTTGTGCTAGCTCTTTGAAACTTGGCACAATAATGTAGTTCCAAGTTCTATCGCTATGGTTTGTGTGCTATTGAAGTTGCCCCAAGCAGAGACTGACGAGAATCCCTTTCATCGAAAGGGGTTGCCAGGCTTCCAAAAAACTGCGAGTTTCCTGAAATCTCAGCAAACAATTTTTCACCCAATCTTGATAATACTTGCAGGTAGTGATCAGTAAACCAATGCCATTTCTCTCACCAAATTTCGTTCTTCTAAGTTAAACCATTCTTTTGCAGTAACCGTTTTCATGTTTAGGTTTCACTCTGTTTTCTCGTATATGGATACATGTAGTTGGAACTCTAAATCAAACACGGGTCGTAGTAGCTCTTTGAAACTTGGCACAATAATGTAGTTCCAAGTTCTATCGCTATGGTTTGTGTGCTATTGAAGTAGCCCCAAGCAGAGACTGACGAGAATCCCTTTCATTGAAAGGGGTTGCCAAGCTTCCAAAAAACTACGAGTTTCCAGAAATCTCAGCAAACATTTTTTGACCCAATCTTGATGATACTTGCAGATAGTGATCAGTACACAAATCTCACTTGGCTCACTAAATTTCGTTCTTCTAGGTTAAACCGTTCCTTTGCAGTAACCGTTTTCATGTTTAGGTTTCACTCTGTTTTCTCATATATGGATACAAGTAGTTGGAACTCTAAATCAAACATGGATTGTGCTAGCTCTTTGAAACTTGGCACAATAATGTAGTTCCAAGTTCTATCGCTATGGTTTGTGTGCTATTGAAGTAGCCCCAAGCAGAGACTGATGAGAATCCCTTTCATTGAAAGGGTTGCCAAGCTTCCAAAAAACTACGAGTTTCCTGAAATCTCAGCAAACATTTTTTCACCCAATCTTGATGATACTTGCAGGTAGTGATGAGTACACGAATCCCACTTGGCTCACCAAATTTCGTTCTTCTAGGTTAAAAACGTTCCTTTGCAGTAACCGTTTTCATGTTTAGGTTTCACTCTGTTTTCTCCTATATGGATACATGTAGTTGGAACTCTAAATCAAACACGGTTTGTGCTAGCTCTTTGAAACTTGGCACAATAATGTAGTTCCAAGTTCTATCGCTATGGTTTGTGTGCTATTGAAGTAGCCCCAAGCAGAGACTGACGAGAATCCCTTTCATTGAAAGGGGTTGCCAAGCTTCCAAAAAACTACGAGTTTCCTGAAATCTCAGCAAACATTTTTCACCCAATCTTGATGATACTTCCATTTAATGATCAGTACACGAATCCCACTTGGCTCACTAAATTTCGTCCTTCTAGGTTAAAACGTTCCTTTGCAGTAACCGTTTTCATGTTTAGGTTTCACTCTGTTTTCTCCTATATGGATACATGTAGTTGGAACTCTAAATCAAACACGGTTTGTGCTAGCTCTTTGAAAATTGGCACAATAATGTAGTTCCAAGTTCTATCGCTATGGTTTGTGTGCTATTGAAGTAGCCCCAAGCAGAGACTGACGAGAATCCCTTACATAGAAAGGGGTTGCCAGGCTTCCAAAAAACTGCGAGTTTCCTGAAATCTCAGCAAACATTTTTTCACCCAGTCTTGATGATACTTCCATTTAATGATCAGTACACCAATCCCACTTGGCTCACCAAATTTCGTTCTTCTAGGTTAAACCGTTCCTTTGCAGTAATCGTTTTCATATTTAGGTTTCACTCTGTTTTCTCCTATATAGATACATGTAGTTGGAACTCTAAATCAAACACGGTTTGTGCTAGCTCTTTGAAACTTGGCACAATAATGTAGTTTTAAGTTCTATCGCTAGGGTTTGTGTGCTATTGAAGTAGCCCCAAGCAGAGACTGACGAGAATCGCTTTCATAGAAAGGGGTTGCCAGGCTTCCAAAAAACTGCGAGTTTCCTGAAATCTCAGCAAACAATTTTTCACCCAATCTTGATAATACTTGCAGGTAGTCATCAGTAAACCAATGCCATTTCTCTCACCAAATTTCGTTCTTCTAAGTTAAACCATTCCTTTGCAGTAACCGTTTTCATGTTTAGGTTTCACTCTGTTTTCTCGTATATGGATACATGTAGTTGGAACTCTAAATCAAACACGGGTTGTAGTAGCTCTTTGAAACTTGGCACAATAATGTAGTTCCAAGTTCTATCGCTATGGTTTGTGTGCTATTGAAGTAGCCCCAAGCAGAGACTGACGAGAATCCCTTTCATTGAAAGGGGTTGCCAAGCTTCCAAAAAACTACGAGTTTCCTGAAGTCTCAGCAAACATTTTTTCACCCAATCTTGATGATACTTCCATTTAATGATCAGTACACCAATCCACTTGGCTCACCAAATTTCGTTCTTCTAGGTTAAACAGTTCCTTTGCAGTAACTGTTTTCATGTTTAGGTTTCACTGTGTTGTCTCCTATATGGATACATGTAGTTGGAACTCTAAATCAAACACGGTTTGTGCTAGCTCTTTGAAATTGGGCACAATAATGTAGTTCCAAGTTCTATCGCTATGGTTTGTGTGCTATTGAAGAAGCCCCAAGCAGAGACTGACGAGAATCCCTTTCATTGAAAGGGGGTTGCCAAGCTTCCAAAAAACTACGAGTTTCCTGAAATCTCAGCAAACATTTTTTCACCCAATCTTGATAATACTTGCAGGTAGTGATCAGGACACGAATCTCACTTGGCTCACCAAATTTCGTTCTTCTAGGTTAAACCGTTCCTTTGCAGTAACCGTTTTCATGTTTAGGTTTCACTCTGTTTTCTTCTAAATGGATACATGTAGTTGGTACTCTAAATCAAACACGGTTTGTGCTAGCTCTTTGAAACTTGGCACAATAATGTAGTTCCAAGTTCTATCGCTATGGTTTGTGTGCTATTGAAGTAGCCCCAAGCAGAGACTGATGAGAATACCTTTCATTGACAGGCGTTGCCAAGCTTCCAAAAAACTGCGAGTTTCGTGAAATCTCAGCAAACATTTTTTCACTCAATCTTGATGATACTTCCATTTAATGATCAGTACACCAATCAAACTTGGCTCACCAAATTTCGTTCTTCTAGGTTAAACCGTTCCTTTGCAGTAACCGTTTTCATGTTTAGGTATCACTCTGTTTTCTCCTATATGGATACATGTAGTTGGAACTCTAAATCAAACACGGTTTGTGCTAGCTCTTTGAAACTTGGCACAATAATGTAGTTCCACGTTCTATCGCTATGGTTTGTGTGCTATTGAAGTAGCCCCAAGCAGAGACTGACGAGAATCCCTTTCATTGAAAGGGGTTGCCAAGCTTCCAAAAAACTGCGAGTTTCCTGAAATCACAGCAAACATTTTTTCACCCAATCTTGATGATACTTGCAGGTAGTGATCAGTACACGAATCTCACTTGGCTCACTAAATTTCGTTCTTCTAGGTTAAACCGTTCCTTTGCAGTAACCGTTTTCATGTTTAGGTTTCACTCTGTTTTCTCCTATATGGATACATGTAGTTGGAACTCTAAATCAAACACGGTTTGTGCTAGCTCTTTGAAAATTGGCACAATAATGTAGTTCCAAGTTCTATCGCTATGGTTTGTGTGCTATTGAAGTAGCCCCAAGCAGAGACTGACGAGAATCCCTTTCATTGAAAGGGGTTGCCAAGCTTCCAAAAAACTACGAGTTTCCTGAAATCTCAGCAAACATTTTTTCTCCCAATCTTGATGATACTTCTATTTAATGATCAGTACACCAATCCCACTTGGCTCACCATATTTCTTTCTTCTAGGTTAAACCGTTCCTTTGCAGTAACCGTTTTCATGTTTAGGTTTCACTCTGTTTTCTCCTATGTGGATACATGTTGTTGGAACTCTAAATCAAACACGGTTTGTGCTAGCTCTTTGAAACTTGGCACAATAATGTAGTTCCAAGTTCTATCGCTATGGTTTGTGTGCTATTGAAATAGCCCCAAGCAGAGACTGACGAGAATCCCTTTCATAGAAAGGGGTTGCCAGGCTTCCAAAAAAACTGCGAGTTTCCTGAAATCTCAGCAAACATTTTTTCACCCAGTCTTGATGATACTTCCATTTAATGATAAGAACACCAATCCCACTTGGCTCACCAAATTTCGTTTTTCTAGGTTAAACCGTTAATTTGCAGTAATCGTTTTCATATTTAGTTTTTACTCTGTTTTCTCCTATATAGATACATGTAGTTGGAACTCTAATTCAAACACGGTTTTTGCTAGCTCTTTGATACTTGGCACAATAATGTAGTTTCAAGTTCTATCGCTAAGGTTTGTGTGCTATTGAAGTAGCCCCAAGCAGAGACTGACGAGAATCCCTTTCATTGAAAGGGGTTGCCAAGCTTCCCAAAACTACGAGTTTCCAGAAATCTCAGCATACATTTTTTCACCCAATCTTGATGATACTTCCATTTAATGATCAGTACACCAATCCCACTTGGCTCACCAAATTTCGTTCTTCTAGGTTAAACCGTTCCTTTGCAGTAACCGTTTTCATGTTTAAGTTTCACTCTGTTTTCTCCCATATGGATACATGTAGTTGGAACTCTAAATCAAACACTGTTTGTGCTAGCTCTTTGAAACTTGGCACAATAATGTAGTTCAATTTCTATCACTATGGTTTGTGTGCTATTGAAGTAGCCCCAAGCAGAGACTGACGAGAATCCCTTTCATTGAAAGGGTTGCCAAGCTTCCAAAAAACTACGCGTTTCCTGAAATCCTCAGCAAACATTTTTTCACCCAATCTTGATGATACTTGCAGGTAGTGATCAGTACAACAATCCCACTTGGCTCAAGAAATTTCGTTCTGCTAGGTTAAACCGTTCCTTTGCAGTAACCGTTTTCATGTTTAGGTTTCACTCTGTTTTCTCCTATATGGATACATGTAGTTGGAACTCTAAATCAAACACGGTTGTGCTAGCTCTTTGAAACTTGGCACAATAATGTAGTTCCAAGTTCTATCGGTATAGTTTGTGTGCTATTGAAGTAGCCCCCAAGCAGAGGAATGACGAGATTCCCTTTCATTGAAAGGGGTTGCCAAGCTTCCAAAAAACTGCGAGTTTCGTGAAATCTCAGCAAACATTTTTTCACCCAATCTTGATGATGCTTGCAGGTAGTGATCAGTACACGAATCCCACTTGGCTCACTAAATTTCGTTCTTCTAGGTTAAACCGTTCCTTTGCAGTAACCGTTTTCATGTTTAGGTTTCACTCTGTTTTCTCCTATATGGATACATGTAGTTGGAACTCTAAATCAAACACGGTTTGTGCTAGCTCTTTGAAACTTGGCACAATAATCTAGTTCCAAGTTCTATCGCTATAGTTTGTGTGCTATTGAAGTAGCCCCAAGCAGAGACTGACGAGAATCCCTTTCATTGAAAGGGGTTGCCAAGCTTCCAAAAAACTACGAGTTTCCTGAAATCTCAGCAAACATTTTTTCACCCAATCTTGATGATACTTCTATTTAATGATCAGTACACCAATCCCACTTGGCTCACCAAATTTCGTTCTTCTAGGTTAAACCGTTCCTTTGCAGTAACCGTTTTCATGTTTTAGGTTTCACTCTGTTTTCTCCTATATGGATACATGTAGTTGGAACTCTAAATCAAACACGGTTTGTGCTAGCTCTTTGAAACTTGGCACAATAATCTAGTTCCAAGTTCTATCGCTATGGTTAGTGTGCTATTGAAGTAGCCCCAAGCAGAGACTGACGAGAATCCCTTTCATAGAAAGGGTTGCCAGGCTTCCAAAAAACTGCGAGTTTCCTGAAATCTCAGCAAACATTTTTTCACCCAGTCTTGATGATACTTCCATTTAATGATAAGAACACCAATCCCACTTGGCTCACCAAATTTCGTTTTTCTAGGTTAAACCGTTAATTTGCAGTAATCGTTTTCATATTTAGTTTTTACTCTGTTTTCTCCTATATAGATACATGTAGTTGGAACTCTAATTCAAACACGGTTTTTGCTAGCTCTTTGATACTTGGCACAATAATGTAGTTTCAAGTTCTATCGCTAATGTTTGAGTGCTATTGAAGTAGCCCCAAGCAGAGACTGACGAGAATCCCTTTCATTGAAAGGGGTTGCCAAGCTTCCCAAAACTACGAGTTTCCAGAAATCTCAGCAAACATTTTTTCACCCAATCTTGATGATAATTCCATTTAATGATCAGTACACCAATCCCACTTGGCTCACCAAATTTCGTTCTTCTAGGTTAAACCGTTCCTTTGCAGTAACCGTTTTCATGTTTAAGTTTCACTCTGTTTTCTCCCATATGGATACATGTAGTTGGAACTCTAAATCAAACACTGTTTGTGCTAGCTCTTTGAAACTTGGCACAATAATGTAGTTCAATTTCTATCACTATGGTTTGTGTGCTATTGAAGTAGCCCCAAGCAGAGACTGACGAGAATCCCTTTCATTGAAAGGGTTGCCAAGCTTCCAAAAAACTACGCGTTTCCTGAAATCTCAGCAAACATTTTTTCACCCAATCTTGATGATACTTGCAGGTAGTGATCAGTACAACAATCCCACTTGGCTCAAGAAATTTCGTTCTGCTAGGTTAAACCGTTCCTTTGCAGTAACCGTTTTCATGTTTAGGTTTCACTCTGTTTTCTCCTATATGGATACATGTAGTTGGAACTCTAAATCAAACACGGTTTGTGCTAGCTCTTTGAAACTTGGCACAATAATGTAGTTCCAAGTTCTATCGGTATAGTTTGTGTGCTATTGAAGTAGCCCCAAGCAGAGAATGACGAGATTCCCTTTCATTGAAAGGGGTTGCCAAGGTTCCAAAAAACTGCGAGTTTCGTGAAATCTCAGCAAACATTTTTTCACCCAATCTTGATGATGCTTGCAGGTAGTGATCAGTACACGAATCCCACTTGGCTCACTAAATTTCGTTCTTCTAGGTTAAACCGTTCCTTTGCAGTAACCGTTTTCATGTTTAGGTTTCACTCTGTTTTCTCCTATATGGATACATGTAGTTGGAACTCTAAATCAAACACGGTTTGTGCTAGCTCTTTGAAACTTGGCACAATAATCTAGTTCCAAGTTCTATCGCTATAGTTTGTGTGCTATTGAAGTAGCCCCAAGCAGAGACTGACGAGAATCCCTTTCATTGAAAGGGGTTGCCAAGCTTCCAAAAAACTACGAGTTTCCTGAAATCTCAGCAAACATTTTTTCACCCAATCTTGATGATACTTCTATTTAATGATCAGTACACCAATCCCACTTGGCTCACCAAATTTCGTTCTTCTAGGTTAAACCGTTCCTTTGCAGTAACCGTTTTCATGTTTAGGTTTCACTCTGTTTTCTCCTATATGGATACATGTAGTTGGAACTCTAAATCAAACACGGTTTGTGCTAGCTCTTTGAAACTTGGCACAATAATCTAGTTCCAAGTTCTATCGCTATGGTTAGTGTGCTATTGAAGTAGCCCCAAGCAGAGACTGACGAGAATCCCTTTCATAGAAAGGGGTTGCCAGGCTTCCAAAAAACTGCGAGTTTCCTGAAATCTCAGCAAACATTTTTTCACCCAGTCTTGATGATACTTCCATTTAATGATAAGAACACCAATCCCACTTGGCTCACCAAATTTCGTTTTTCTAGGTTAAACCGTTAATTTGCAGTAATCGTTTTCATATTTAGTTTTTACTCTGTTTTCTCCTATATAGATACATGTAGTTGGAACTCTAATTCAAACACGGTTTTTGCTAGCTCTTTGATACTTGGCACAATAATGTAGTTTCAAGTTCTATCGCTAAGGTTTGAGTGCTATTGAAGTAGCCCCAAGCAGAGACTGACGAGAATCCCTTTCATTGAAAGGGGTTGCCAAGCTTCCCAAAACTACGAGTTTCCAGAAATCTCAGCAAACATTTTTTCACCCAATCTTGATGATAATTCCATTTAATGATCAGTACACCAATCCCACTTGGCTCACCAAATTTCGTTCTTCTAGGTTAAACCGTTCCTTTGCAGTAACCGTTTTCATGTTTAAGTTTCACTCTGTTTTCTCCGATATGGATACATGTAGTTGGAACTCTAAATCAAACACTGTTTGTGCTAGCTCTTTGAAACTTGGCACAATAATGTAGTTCAATTTCTATCACTATGGTTTGTGTGCTATTGAAGTAGCCCCAAGCAGAGACTGACGAGAATCCCTTTCATTGAAAGGGTTGCCAAGCTTCCAAAAAACTACGCGTTTCCTGAAATCTCAGCAAACATTTTTTCACCCAATCTTGATGATACTTACAGGTAGTGATCAGTACACCAATCCCACTTGGCTCACCAAATTTCGTTCTTCTAGGTTAAACAGTTCCTTTGCAGTAACTGTTTTCATGTTTAGGTTTCACTCTGTTGTCTCCTATATGGATACATGTAGTTGGAACTCTAAATCAAACACGGTTTGTGCTAGCTCTTTGAAACTTGGCACAATAATGTAGTTCCAAGTTCTATCGCTATGGTTTGTGTGCTATTGAAGTAGCCCCAAGCAGAGACTGACGAGAATCCCTTCCATAGAAAGGGGTTGCCAGGCTTCCAAAAAACTGCGAGTATCCTGAAATCTAAGCAAACATTTTTTCACCCAATCTTGATAATACTTGCAGGTAGTGATCAGTAAACCAATGCCATTTCTCTCACCAAATTTCGTTCTTCTAGGTTAAACCATTCCTTTGCAATAACCGTTTTCATGTTTAGGTTTCACTCTGTTTTCTCCTATATGGATACATGTAGTTGGAACTCTAAATCAAACACGGTTTGTGCTAGCTCTTTGAAACTTGGCACAATAATGTAGTTCCAAGTTCTATCGCTATAGTTTGTGTGCTATTGAAGTAGCCCCAAGCAGAGAATGACGAGATTCCCTTTCATTGAAAGGGGTTGCCAAACTTCCAAAAAACTGCGAGTTTCGTGAAATCTCAGCAAACATTTTTTCACCCAATCTTGATGATGCTTGCAGGTAGTGATCAGTACACGAATCCCACTTGGCTCACTAAATTTCGTTCTTCTAGGTTAAACCGTTCCTTTGCAGTAACCGTTTTCATGTTTAGGTTTCACTCTGTTTTCTCCTATATGGATACATGTAGTTGGAACTCTAAATCAAACACGGTTTGTGCTAGCTCTTTGATACTTGGCACAATAATGTAGTTTCAAGTTCTATCGCTAAGGTTTGTGTGCTATTGAAGTAGCCCCAAGCAGAGACTGACGAGAATCCCTTTCATAGAAAGGGGTTGCCAGGCTTCCAAAAAACTGCGAGTTTACTGGAATCTCAGCAAACATTTTTTCACCCAATCTTGATGATACTTCCACTTAATGATCAGTACACCAATCCCACTTGGCTCACCAAATTTCGTCCTTCTAGGTTAAAACGTTCCTTTGCAGTAACCGTTTTCATGTTTAGGTTTCACTCTGTTTTCTCCTATATGGATACATGTAGTTGGAACTCTAAATCAAACACGGTTTGTGCTAGCTCTTTGAAACTTGGCACAATAATGTAGTTCCAAGTTCTATCGCTATGGTTTGTGTGCTATTGAAGTAGCCCCAAACAGAGACTGACGAGAATCCCTTTCATAGAAAGGGGTTGCCAGGCTTCCAAAAAACTGCGAGTTTCCTGAAATCTCAGCAAACATTTTTTCACCCAGTCTTGATGATACTTCCATTTAATGATAAGAACACCAATCCCACTTGGCTCACCAAATTTCGTTTTTCTAGGTTAAACCGTTAATTTGCAGTAATCGTTTTCATATTTAGTTTTTACTCTGTTTTCTCCTATATAGATACATGTAGTTGGAACTCTAATTCAAACACGGTTTTTGCTAGCTCTTTGATACTTGGCACAATAATGTAGTTTCAAGTTCTATCGCTAAGGTTTGTGTGCTATTGAAGTAGCCCCAAGCAGAGACTGACGAGAATCCCTTTCATTGAAAGGGGTTGCCAAGCTTCCTAAAACTACGAGTTTCCAGAAATCTCAGCAAACATTTTTTCACCCAATCTTGATGATACTTCCAGTTAATGATCAGTACACCAATCCCACTTGGCTCACCAAATTTCGTTCTTCTAGGTTAAACCGTTCCTTTGCAGTAACCGTTTTCATGTTTAAGTTTCACTCTGTTTTCTCCTATATAGATACATGTAGTTGGAACTCTAAATCAAACACGGTTTGTGCTAGCTCTTTGAAACTTGGCACAATAATGTAGTTTCAAGTTCTATCGCTAGGGTTTGTGTGCTATTGAAGTAGCCCCAAGCAGAGACTGACGAGAATCCCTTTCATTGAAAGGGGTTGCCAAGCTTCCAAAAAACTACGAGTTTCCAGAAATCTCAGCAAACATTTTTTCGCCCAATCTTGATGATACTTCCACTTAATGATCAGTACACCAATCCCACTTGGCTCACCAAATTTCGTTCTTCTAGGTTAAACCGTTCCTTTGCAGTAACCGTTTTCATGTTTAGGTTTCACTCTGTTTTCTCCTATATGGATACATGTAGTTGGAACTCTAAATCAAACACGGTTTGTGCTAGCTCTTTGAAATTTGGCACAATAATGTAGTTCCAAGTTCTATCGCTATGGTTTGTGTGCTATTGAAGTAGCCCCAAGAAGAGACTGACGAGAATCCCTTTCATTGAAAGGGGTTGCCAAGCTTCCAAAAAACTGCGAGTTTCCTGAAATCTCAGCAAACATTTTTTCACCCAATCTTGATGATACTTGCAGGTAGTGATCAGTACACGAATCCCACTTGGCTCACCAAATTTCGTTCTTCTAGGTTAAACCGTTCCTTTGCAGTAACCGTTTTCATGTTTAGGTTTCAC
>NW_027552605.1:0-69409 GCF_045843805.1 Urocitellus parryii | reverse complement strand
ACCTAAACATGAAAACCGTTCCTGCAAAGGAAACGTTTTAACCTAGAAGAACGAAATTTGGTGAGCCAAGTGGGATTGGTGTACTGATCATGACCTCTGCCAGTATCATCAAGATTGGGTGAAAAAATGTTTGCTGAGAATCCGGAAACTCGTAGTTTTACGAAAGCTTGGCAACCCCTTTCAATGAAAGTGATTCTCGTCAGTCTCTGCTTGGGACTACTTCAATAGGACACAAACCATAGCGATAGAACTTGGAACTACATTATTGTGCCAAGTTTCAAAGAGCTAGCACAAACCGTGTTTCATTAAGAGTTCCAAATACATGTATCCATATAGGAGAAAACAGAGTGAAAGCTAAAAATGAAAACGGTTACTGCAAAGGAACGGTTTTAAGCTAGAAGAACGAAAATAGGTGAGCCAAGTGGGATTGGTGTACTGATCATTACCTGCCAGTATGATCAAGATTGCGTGAAAAAATGTATGCTGAGATTTCCGGAAACTCTTAGTTTTTCGATAGCTTGGCAACACCTTTCAATCAAAGTGATTCTCGTCAGTCTCTGCTTGCGGCCTCTTCAATAGGACACAAACCATAGCTATAGAACTTTGAACTACATTATTGTGCCAAGTTTCAAAGAGCTAGCACAAAACCGTGTTTTGATATAGAGTTCCAAATACATGTATCCATATAGGAGAAAACAGAGTGAAACCTAAAAATGAAAACGGTTACTGCAAAGGAACGGTTTAAGCCAGAAGAACGAAAATAGGTTAGCCAAGTGGGATTGGTGTTCTGATCATTAGCTGCCAGTATCATCAAGATCTGGGTGAAAAAATGTTTGCTGAGATTTCCGGAAACTCGTAGTTTTTCAAAAGCTTGGCAACCCCTTTCAATGAAAGGGATTCTCGTCAGTCTCTGCTTGGGGATACTTCAATAGGACACAAACCATAGTGATAGAAGTTGGAACTACATTATTGTGCCACGTTTCAAAGAGCTAGCACAAACCGTGTTTGATTTAGAGTTCCAACTACATGTATCCATATAGGAGAAAACAGAGTGAACCTAAACATGAAAACGGTTCCTGCAAAGGAACCGTTTTAACCTAGAAGAACGAAATTTGGTGAGCCAAGTGGGATTGGTGTACTGATCATGACCTGCCAGTATCATCAAGATTGGGTAAAAAAATGTTTGCTGAGAATCCGGAAACTCGTAGTTTTTCGAAAGCTTGGCAACCCCTTTCAATGAAAGTGATTCTCGTCAGTCTCTGCTTGGGGCTACTTCAATAGGACACAAACCATAGCGATAGAACTTGGAACTACATTATTGTGCAAGTTTCAAAGAGCGAGCACAAACCGTGTTTGATTTAGACTTCCAACTACATGTATCCATATAGGAGAAAACAGAGTGAAACTAAACATGAAAACGTTTACTGCAAAGGAATGATTTAACCCAGAAGAAGGAAATTTGGTGAGCCAAGTGGGATTGGTGTACTGATCATTACCTGCCAGTATCATCAAGATTGGGTGAAAAAATGTTTGCTGAGAATCCGGAAACTCGTAGTTTTTCGAAAGCTTGGCAACCCCTTTCAATGAAAGTGATTCTCGTCAGTCTCTGCTTGGGGCTACTTCAATAGGACACAAACCATAGAGATAGAACTTGGAACTACATTATTGTGCCAAGTTTCAAAGAGCTAGCACAAACCGTGTTTGATTTCGCGTTCCAACTGCATGTATCCATATAGGAGAAAACAGAGTGAAACCTAAACATGAAAACGGTTCCTGCAAAGGAACCGTTTAACCTAGAAGAAGGAAATTTGGTGAGCCAAGTGGGAATGGTGTACTGATCATTATCTGCAAGTATCATCAAGATTGGGTGAAAAAATGTTTGCTGAGATTTCCGGAAAACTCTTAGTTTTTCGATAGCTTGGCAACACCTTTCAATGAACGTGATTCTCGTCAGTCTCTGCTTGGGGCTACTTCAATAGGACACAAACCATAGCGATAGAAGTTGGAACTACATTATTGTGCCACGTTTCAAAGAGGCTAGCACAAACCGTGTTTGATTTAGAGTTCCAACTACATGTATCCATATAGAGAAAACATGAGTGTAACCTAAACATGAAAACGGTTCCTGAAAAGGAACCGTTTAACCTAGAATGGAGAATTTTGAGTGAGCCAAGTGGGATTGGAGTACTGATCATGACCTGCTAGTATCATCAAGATTGGGTGAAAAAATGTTTCCTGAGATTTCAGGAAACTCGTATTTTTTGGAAGCTTGGCAACCCCTTTCAAAGAAAGGGATTCTCGTCAGTCTCTGCTTGGGGCTACTTCAATAGGACACAAACCATAGCGATAGAACTTGGAACTACATTATTGTGACAAGTTTCAAAGAGCTAGCACAAACCGTGTTTGATTTAGAGTTCCAAATACATGTATCCATATAGGAGAAAACAGAGTGAAACTAAAAATGAAACGGTTACTGCAAAGGAACAGTTTAAGCTAGAAGAACGAAAATAGGTGAGCCAAGTGGGATTGTGTACTGATCATTACCTGCCAGTATCATCAAGATTGCGTGAAAAAATGTTTGGTGAGATTTCCGGAAACTCTTAGTTTTCGATAGCTTGGCAACACCTTTCAATCAAAGTGATTCTCGTCAGTCTCTGCTTGCGGCCTCTTCAATAGGACACAAAAAATAGCGATAGAACTTTGAACTACATTATTGTGCCATACATTATTGTGCCGAGTTTCAAAGAGCTAGCACAAACCGTGTTTGATTTAGAGTTCCAACTACATGTATCCATATAGGAGAAAACAGAGTGAAACCTAAACATGAAAACGGTTACTGCAACGGCACGGTTTTAAGCTAGAAGAATGAAATTTGGTGAGCCAAGTGGGATTGGTGTACTGATCATGACCTGCCAGTATCATCAAGATTGGGTGAAAAAATGTTTGCTGAGATTTCCGGAAACTCGAAGTTTTTCGAAAGCTTGGCTACCCCTTTCAATGAAAGTGATTCTCGTCAGTCTCTGCTTGGGGCTACTTCAATAGGACACAAACCATAGCGACAGAACTTGGAACTACATTATTGTGCCAAGTTTCAAAGAGCTACCACAAACCGTGTTTGATTTAGAGTTCCAAATACATGTATCCATATAGGAGAAAACAGAGTGAAACCTAAAATTGAAAACGGTTACTGCAAAGGAACGGTTTAAGCTAGAAGAACGAAAATAGGTGAGCCAAGTTGGGATTGGTGTACTGATAATTACCTGCCAGTATCATGAAGATTGGGTGAAAAAATATTTGCTGAGATTTCCGGAAACTCCTAGTTTTTCGAAAGCTTGGCAACCCCTTTCAATGAAAGTGATTCTCGTCAGTCTCTGCTTGGGGATACTTCAATAGGACACAAACCATAGCGATAGAAGTTGGAACTACATTATTGTGCCACGTTCAAAGAGCTAGCACAAATCGTGTTTGATTTAGAGTTCCAACTACATGTATCCATATAGGAGAAAACAGAGTGATACCTAAACATGAAAACCGTTCCTGCAAAGGAAACGTTTAACCTAGAAGAACGAGAATTTGGTGAGCCAAGTGGGATTGGTGTACTGATCATGACCTGCCAGTATCATCAAGATTGGGTGAAAAAATGTTTGCTGAGAATCCGGAAACTCGTAGTTTTACGAAAGCTTGGCAACCCCTTTCAATGAAAGTGATTCTCGTAAGTCTCTGCTTGGGACTACTTCAATAGGACACAAACCATAGCGATAGAACTTGGAACTACATTATTGTGCCAAGTTTCAAAAGAGCTAGCACAAACCGTGTTTCATTAAGAGTTCCAACTACATGTATCCATATAGGAGAAAACAGAGTGAAACCTAAACATGAAAACGGTTACTGCCAAAGGAACGGTTTAAGCTAGAAGAATGAAATTTGGTGAGCCACGTGGGGTTGGTGTACTGATCATGACCTGCCAGTATCATCAAGAATTGGGTGAAAAAATGTTTGCTGAGAATCCGGAAACTCGTAGTTTTTCGAAAGCTTGGCAACCCCTTTCAATGAAAGTGATTCTCGTCAGTCTCTGCTTGGGGCTACTTCAATAGGAAACAAACCATAGCGATAGAACTTGGAACTACATTATTGTGCCAAGTTTCAAAGAGCTAGCACAAACCGTGTTTGATTTAGAGTTCCAACTACATGTATCCATATAGGAGAAAAGAGAGTGAAACCTAAACATGAAAACGGTTTCTGCAAAGGAACGGTTTAAGCTAGAAGAATGAAATTTGGTGAGCCAAGTGGGATTGGTGTACTGATCATGACCTGCCAGTATCATCAAGATTGGGTGAAAAAATGTTTCCTGAGATTTCAGGAAACTCGTATTTTTTGGAAGCTTGGCAACCCCTTTCAAAGAAAGGGATTCTCGTCAGGTCTCTGCTTGGGGCTACTTCAATAGGACACAAACCATAGCGATAGAACTTGGAACTACATTATTGTTGACAAGTTTCAAAGAGCTAGCACAAACCGTGTTTGATTTAGAGTTCCAAATACATGTATCCATATAGGAGAAAACAGAGTGAAACCTAAAAATGAAAACGGTTACTGCAAAGGAACTGTTTAAGCTAGAAGACGAAAATAGGTGAGCCAAGTGGGATTGGTGTACTGATCATTACCTGCCAGTATCATCAAGATTGCGTGAAAAAATGTTTGGTGAGAATTCCGGAAACTCTTAGTTTTTCGATAGCTTGGCAACACCTTTCAATCAAAGTGATTCTCGTCAGTCTCTGCTTGCGGCCTCTTCAATAGGACACAAACCATAGCGATAGAACTTTGAACTACATTATTGTGCCATACATTATTGTGCCGAGTTTCAAAGAGCTAGCACAAACCGTGTTTGATTTAGAGTTCCAACTACATGTATCCATATAGGAGAAAACAGAGTGAAACCTAAACATGAAAACGGTTACTGCACGGCACGGTTTAAGCTAGAAGAATGAAATTTGGTGAGCCAAGTGGGATTGGTGTACTGATCATGACCTGCCAGTATCATCAAGATTGGGTGAAAAAATGTTTGCTGAGATTTCCGGAAACTCGTAGTTTTTCGAAAGCTTGGCTACCCCTTTCAATGAAAGTGATTCTCGTCAGTCTCTGCTTGGGGCTACTTCAATAGGACACAAACCATAGCGACAGAACTTGGAACTACATTATTGTGCCAAGTTTCAAAGAGCTACCACAAACCGTGTTTGATTTAGAGTTCCAAATACATGTATCCATATAGGAGAAAACAGAGTGAAACCTAAAATTGAAAACGGTTACTGCAAAGGAACGGTTTAAGCTAGAAGAACGAAAATAGGTGAGCCAAGTGGGATTGGTGTACTGATAATTACCTGCCAGTATCATGAAGATTGGGTGAAAAAATATTTGCTGAGATTTCCGGAAACTCCTAGTTTTTCAAAAGCTTGGCAACCCCTTTCAATGAAAGTGATTCCCGTCAGTCTCTGCTTGGGGCTACTTCAATAGGACACAAACCATAGCGATAGAAGTTGGAACTACATTATTGTGCCACGTTTTCAAAGAGCTGGCACAAACCGTGTTTGATTTAGAGTTCCAACTACATGTATCCATATAGGAGAAAACAGAGTGAAACCTAAACATGAAAACGGTTCCTGAAAAGGAACCGTTTAACCTAGAAGAACGAAATTTTTTGAGCCAAGTGGGATTGGTGTACTGATCATTACCTGCTAGTATCATCAAGGTTGGGTGAAAAAATGTTTGCTGAGATTTCAGGAAACTCGTAGTTTTTTGGAACCTTGGCAACCCCTTTCAATGAAAGTGATTCTCGTCAGTCTCTGCTTGGGGCTACTTCAATAGGACACAAACCATAGCGATAGAACTTGGAACTACATTATTGTGCCAAGTTTCAAAGAGCTAGCACAAACCGTGTTTGATTTAGACCAACTACATGTATCCATATAGGAGAAGACAGAGTGAAACCTAAACATGAAAACGGTTACTGCAAAGGAACGGTTTAAGCCAACTCGTAGTTTTTCAAAAGCTTGATTTAGAGTTCCAACATGAAAATGGTTCCTGCAAAGGAACCGTTTAACCTAGAAGAACAAAATGTGGTGAGCCAAGTGGGATTGGTGTACTGATCATGACCTGCCAGTATCATCAAGATTGGGTGAAAAAATGTTTGCTGAGAATCCGGAAACTCGTAGTTTTTCGAAAGCTTGGCAACCCCTTTCAATGAAAGTGATTCTCGTCAGTCTCTGCTTGGGGATACTTCAATAGGACACAAACCATAGCGATAGAAGTTGGAACTACATTATTGTGCCACGTTTCAAAGAGCTAGCACAAATCGTGTTTGATTTAGAGTTCCAACTACATGTATCCATATAGGAGAAAACAGAGTGATACCTAAACATGAAAACGGTTCCTGCAAAGGAAACGTTTAACCTAGAAGAACGAAATTTGGTGAGCCAAGTGGGATTGGTGTACTGATCATGACCTGCCAGTATCATCAAGATTGGGTGAAAAAATGTTTGCTGAGAATCCGGAAACTCGTAGTTTTACGAAAGCTTGGCAACCCCTTTCAATGAAAGTGATTCTCGTCAGTCTCTGCTTGGGACTACTTCAATAGGACACAAACCATAGCGATAGAACTTGGAACTACATTATTGTGCCAAGTTTCAAAGAGCTAGCACAAACCGTGTTTCATTAAGAGTTCCAACTACATGTATCCATATAGGAGAAAACAGAGTGAAACCTAAACATGAAAACGGTTACTGCAAAGGAACGGTTTAAGCTAGAAGAATGAAATTTGGTGAGCCACGTGGGGTTGGTGTACTGATCATGACCTGCCAGTATCATCAAGATTGGGTGAAAAAATGTTTGCTGAGAATCCGGAAACTCGTAGTTTTTCGAAAGCTTGGCAACCCCTTTCAAAGAAAGTGATTCTCGTCAGTCTCTGCTTGGGGCTACTTCAATAGGACACAAACCATAGCGATAGAACTTGGAACTACATTATTGTGCCACGTTTCAAAGAGCTAGCACAAACCGTGTTTGATTTAGAGTTCCAACTACATGTATCCATATAGGAGAAAACAGAGTGAAACCTAAACATGAAAACGGTTTCTGCAAAGGAACGGTTTAAGCTAGAAGAATGAAATTTGGTGAGCCAAGTGGGATTGGTGTACTGATCATGACCTGCCAGTATCATCAAGATTGGGTGAAAAAATGTTACCTGGAGATTTCAGGAAACTCGTATTTTTTTGGAAGCTTGGCAACCCCTTTCAAAGAAAGGGATTCTCGTCAGTCTCTGCTTGGGGCTACTTCAATAGGACACAAACCATAGCGATAGAACTTGGAACTATATTATTGTGACAAGTTTCAAAGAGCTAGCACAAACCGTGTTTGATTTAGAGTTCCAAATACATGTATCCATATAGGAGAAAACAGAGTGAAACCTAAAAATGAAAACGGTTACTGCAAAGGAACTGTTTAAGCTAGAAGAACGAAAATAGGTGAGCCAAGTGGGATTGGTGTACTGATCATTACCTGCCAGTATCATCAAGATTGCGTGAAAAAATGTTTGGTGAGATTTCCGGAAACTCTTAGTTTTTCGATAGCTTGGCAACACCTTTCAATCAAAGTGATTCTCGTCAGTCTCTGCTTGCGGCCTCTTCAATAGGACACAAACCATAGCGATAGAACTCTGAACTACATTATTGTGCCATACATTATTGTGCCGAGTTTCAAAGAGCTAGCACAAACCGTGTTTGATTTAGAGTTCCAACTACATGTATCCATATAGGAGAAAACAGAGTGAAACCTAAATATGAAAACGGTTACTGCAACGGCACGGTTTAAGCTAGAAGAATGAAATTTGGTGAGCCAAGTGGGATTGGTGTACTGATCATGACCTGCCAGTATCATCAAGATTGGGTGAAAAAATGTTTGCTGAGATTTCCGGAAACTCGTAGTTTTTCGAAAGCTTGGCTACCCCTTTCAATGAAAGTGATTCTCGTCAGTCTCTGCTTGGGGCTACTTCAATAGGACACAAACCATAGCGACAGAACTTGGAACTACATTATTGTGCCAAGTTTCAAAGAGCTACCACAAACCGTGTTTGATTTAGAGTTCCAAATACATGTATCCATATAGGAGAAAACAGAGTGAAACCTAAAATTGAAAACGGTTACTGCAAAGGAACGGTTTAACCTAGAAGAACGAAAATAGGTGAGCCAAGTGGGATTGGTGTACTGATCATTACCTGCCAGTATCATGAAGATTGGGTGAAAAAATATTTGCTGAGATTTCCGGAAACTCCTAGTTTTTCAAAAGCTTGGCAACCCCTTTCAATGAAAGTGATTCCCGTCAGTCTCTGCTTGGGGCTACTTCAATAGGACACAAACCATAGCGATAGAAGTTGGAACTAAATTTTGTGCCACGTTTCAAAGAGCTGGCACAAACCGTGTTTGATTTAGAGTTCCAACTACATGTATCCATATAGGAGAAAACAGAGTGAAACCTAAACATGAAAACGGTTCCTGAAAAGGAACCGTTTAACCTAGAAGAACGAAATTTGGTGAGCCAAGTGGGATTGGTGTACTGATCATTACCTGCTAGTATCATCAAGGTTGGGTGAAAAAATGTTTGCTGAGATTTCAGGAAACTCGTAGTTTTTTGGAACCTTGGCAACCCCTTTCAATGAAAGTGATTCTCGTCAGTCTCTGCTTGGGGCTACTTCAATAGGACACAAACCATAGCGATAGAACTTGGAACTACATTATTTGTGCCAAGTTTCAAAGAGCTAGCACAAACCGTGTTTGATTTAGAGTTCCAACTACATGTATCCATATAGGAGAAGACAGAGTGAAACCTAAACATGAAAACGGTTACTGCAAAGGAACGGTTTAAGCCAACTCGTAGTTTTTCAAAAGCTTGATTTAGAGTTCCAACATGAAAATGGTTCCTGCAAAGGAACCGTTTAACCTAGAAGAACAAAATGTGGTGAGCCAAGTGGGATTGGTGTACTGATCATGACCTGCCAGTATCATCAAGATTGGGTGAAAAAATGTTTGCTGAGAATCCGGAAACTCGTAGTTTTTCGAAAGCTTGGCAACCCCTTTCAATGAAAGTGATTCTCGTCAGTCTCTGCTTGGGGATACTTCAATAGGACACAAACCATAGCGATAGAACTTGGAACTACATTATTGTGCCAAGTTTCAAAGAGCTAGCACAAACCGTGTTGATTTAGAGTTCCAACTACATGTATCCATATAGGAGAAAACAGAGTGAAACCTAAACATGAAAACGGTTTCTGCAAAGGAACCGTTTAAGCTAGAAGAATGAAATTTAGTGAGCCAAGTGGGATTGGTGTACTGATCATGACCTGCCAGTATCATCAAGATTGGGTGAAAAAATATTTCCTGAGATTTCAGGAAACTCGTAGTTTTTTGGAAGCTTGGCAACCCCCTTTCAATGAAAGGGATTCTCGTCAGTCTCTGCTTGGGGCTACTTCAATAGGACACAAACCATAGCGATAGAACTTGGAACTACATTATTGTGACAAGTTTCAAAGAGCTAGCACAAACCGTGTTTGATTTAGAGTTCCAAATACATGTATCCATATAGGAGAAAACAGAGTGAAAGCTAAAAATGAAAACGGTTACTGCAAAGGAACGGTTTAAGCTAGAAGAACGAAAATAGGTGAGCCAAGTGGCATTGGTGTACTGATCATTACCTGGCCAGTATCATCAAGATTGCGTGAAAAAATGCATGCTGAGATATCCGGAAACTCTTAGTTTTTCGATAGCTTGGCAACACCTTTCAATCAAAGTGATTCTCGTCAGTCTCTGCTTGCGGCCTCTTCAATAGGACACAAACCATAGCGATAAAACTTTGAACTACATTATTGTGCCAAGTTTCAAAGAGCTAGCACAAACCGTGTTTGATTTAGAGTTCCAAATACATGTATCCATATAGGAGAAAACAGAGTGAAACCTAAAAATGAAAACGGTTACTACAAAGGAATGGTTTAAGGCAGAAGAACGAAAATAGGTTAGCCAAGTGGGATTGGTGTACTGATCATTACCTGCTAGTATCATCAAGATTGGGTGAAAAAATGTTTGCTGAGATTTCCGGAAACTCGTAGTTTTTCGAAAGCTTGGCAACCCCTTTCAATGAAAGTGATTCTCGTCAGTCTCTGCTTGGGGCTACTTCAATAGGACACAAACCATAGCAATAGAAGTTGGAACTACATTATTGTGCCGAGTTTCAAAGATCTAGCACAAACCGTGTTTGATTTAGAGTTCCAACTACATGTATCCATATAGGAGAAAACAGAGTGAAACCTAAACATGAAAACGTTTACTGCAAAGGAACGATTTAACCCAGAAGATCGAAATTTGGTGAGCCAAGTGGGATTGGTGTACTGATCATTACCTGCCAGTATCATCAAGATTGGGTGAAAAAATGTTTGCTGAGAATCCGGAAACTCGTAGTTTTTCGAAAGCTTGGCAACACCTTTCAATGAAAGTGATTCTCGTCAGTCTCTGCTTGGGGCTACTTCAATAGGACACAAACCATAGCGATAGAACATGGAACTACATTATTGTGCCAAGTTTCAAAGAGCTAGCACAAACCGTGTTTGATTTAGAGTTCCAACTACATGTATCCATATAGGAGAAAACAGAGTGAAACTAAACATGGAAACGGTTACTGCAACGGCACGGTTTAAGCTAGAAGAATGAAATTGGGTGAGCCAAGTGGGATTGGTGTACTGATCATGACCTGCCAGTATCATCAAGATTGGGTGAAAAAATGTTTGCTGAGATTTCAGGAAACTCGTAGTTTTTTGGAAGCTTGGCAACCCCTTTCAATGAAAATGATTCTCGTCAGTCTCTGCTTGTGGATACTTCAACAGGACACAAACCATAGCGATAGAACATGGAACTACATTATTGTGCCAAGTTTCAAAGAGCTAGCACAAACCCTGTTTGATTTTAGAGTTCCAACTACATGTATCCATATAGGAGAAAACAGAGTGAAACCTAAACATGAAAACGATTACTGCAGAGGAAAGATTTAACCTAGAAGAACGAAATTTGGTGAGCCAAGTGGGACTGGTGTTGTGATCATTATCTGCAAGTATCATCAAGATTGGGTGAAAAAATGTTTGCTGAGATTTCCGGAAACTCGTAGTTTTTCGAAAGCTGGGCAACCCCTTTCAATGAAAGTGATTTTCGTCAGTCTCTGCTTGGGGCTGCTTTCATAGGACACAAACCATAGCGATAGAACTTGGAACTACATTATTGTGCCAAGTTTCAAAGAGCTAGCACAAACCGTGTTTGATTTAGAGTTCCAACTACATGTATCCATATAGGAGAAAACAGAGTGAAACCTAAACATGAAAACGGTTATTGCAAAGGAACAGTTTAACCTAAAGAAACGAAATTTGGTGAGCCAAGTGGGATTGGTGTACTGATCGTTACCTGCCAGTATCATCAAGATTGGGTGAAAAAATGTTTGCTGAGATTTCCGGAAACTCGTAGTTTTTTGGAAGCTTGGCAACCGCTTTCAATGAAAGTGATTTTCGTCAGTCTCTGCTTGGGGCTACTTCAATAGGACACAAACCATAGCGATAGAACTTGGAACTACATTATTGTGCCAAGTTTCAAAGAGCTAGCACAAACCTTGTTTGATTTAGAGTTCAACTACATGTATCCATATAGGAGAAAACAGAGTGAAACCTAAACATGAAAACGGTACTGCAAAGGAACCATTTAACCTAGAAGAACGTAAATTCATGAGCCAAGTGGGACTGGTGTACTGATCATGACCTGCCAGTATCATTAAGATTGGGTGAAAAAATGTTTGCTGAGATTTCCGGAAACTCGTAGTTTTTTGGAAGCTTGGCAACCCCTTCAAATGAAAGGGGATACTCGTCAGTCTCTGCTTGGGGCTACTTCAAAAGGAGACAACCATAGCGATAGAACTTGGAACTACATTATTGTGCCAAGTTTCAAAGAGCTAGCACAAACCGTGTTTGATTTAGAGTTCCAAATACATGTATCCATATAGAAGAAAACAGAGTGAAACCTAAACATGAAAACGGTTACTGCAAAGGAACGGTTTAACCTAGAAGAACGAAATTTGGTGAGCCAAGTGGGATTGGTGTACTGATCATTACCTGCCAGTATCATCAAGATTGGGTGAAAAAATGTTTGCTGAGATTTCCGGAAACTCGTAGTTTTTTTGAAGCTTGGCAACCCGTTTCAATGAAAGTGATTCTCGTCATTCTCTGCATGGGATACTTCTATAGGACACAAACCATAGCGATTGATCTTGGAACTACATTATTGTGCCAAGTTTCAAAGAGCTAGCACAACCGTGTTTGATTAGAGTTCCAACTACATGTATCCATATAGGAGAAAACAGAGTGAAACCTAAACATGAAAACGGTTACTTCAAAGGAACGGTTTAAGCTAGAAGAACGAAATTTGGTGAGCCAAGTGGGACTGGTGTTGTGATCATTATCTGCAAGTATCATCAAGATTGGGTGAAAAAATGTTTGCTGAGATTTCCGGAAACTCGGAGTTTTTCGAAAGCTGGGCAACCCCTTTCAATGCAAGTTATTTTCGTCAGTCTCTGCTTGGGGCTGCTTCAATAGGACACAAACCATAGCGATAGAACTTGGAACTACATTATTGTGCCAAGTTTCAAAGAGCTAGCACAAACCGTGTTTGGTTTAGAGTTCCAACTACATGTATCCATATAGGAGAAAACAGAGTGAAACCTAAACATGAAAACGGTTATTGCTTAGGAACAGTTTAACCTAGAAGAACGAAATTTGGTGAGCCAAGTGGGATTGGTGTACTGATCGTTACCTGCCAGTATCATCAAGATTGGGTGAAAAAATGTTTGCTGAGATTTCCGGAAACTCGTAGTTTTTCGAAGCTTGGCAACCCCTTTCAATGAAAGGGATTCTCGTCAGTCTCTGCTTGGGGCTACTTCAAAAGGAGACAAACCATAGCGATAGAACTTGGAACTACATTATTGTGCCAAGTTTCAAAGAGCTAGCACAAACCGTGTTTGATTTAGAGTTCCAACTACATGTATCCATATAGGAGAAAACAGTGAAACCTAAACATGAAAACGGTTACTGCAAAGGAACGGTTTAACCTAGAAGAACGAAATTTGGTGAGCCAAGTGGGATTGGTGTACTGATCATTACCTGCCAGTATCATCAAGATTGGGAGAAAAAATGTTTGCTGAGATTTCAGGAAACTAGTAGTTTTTAGGAAGCTTGGCAACCCCTTTCAATGAAAGTGATTCTCGTCAGTCTCTGCTTGGGGCTACTTCAATAGGACACAAACCATAGCGATAAAACTTGGAACTACATTATTGTGCCAAGTTTCAAAGAGCTAGCACAAACCGTGTTTGATTTAGAGTTCCAAATACATGTATCCATATAGGAGAAAACAGAGTGAAACCTAAACATGAAAACGGTTCTGCAAAGGAACCGTTTAACCTAGAAGAATGAAATTTGGTGAGCCAAGTGGGATTGGTGTTGTGATCATTATCTGCAAGTATTATCAAGATTGGGTGAAAAAATATTTGCTGAGATTTCCGGAAACTCGTAGTTTTTTGGAAGCTTGGCAACCCCTTTCAATGAAAGTCATTCTCATCAGTCTCTGCTTGGGGCTACTTCAATAGGACACAAACCATAGCGATAGATCTTGGAACTACATTATTGTGCAAAGTTTCAAAGAGCTAGCACAAACCGTGTTTGATTTAGATTTCCAACTACATGTATCCATATAGGAGAAAACAGAGTGAAACCTAAATATGAAAACGATTACTGCAAAGGAACGATTTAACCTAGAAGAAGGAAATTTGGTGAGCCAAGTGGGACTGGTGTACTGATCAATATCTGTAAGTATCATCAAGATTGGTTGAAAAAATGTTTGCTGAGATTTCCGGAAACTCGTAGTTTTTCGAAAGCTGGGCAACCCCTTTCAATGAAATTGATTTTCGTCAGTCTCTGCTTGGGCCTGCTTCAATAGGACACAAACCATAGCGATAGAACTTGGAACTAACATTATTGTGCCAAGTTTCAAAGAGCTAGTACAAACCGTGTTTGATTTAGAGTTCCAACTACATGTATCCATATAGGAGAAAACCAGAGTGAAACCTAAACATGAAAACGGTTGCTGCAAAGGAACGGTTTAAGCTAGAAGAACGAAATTTGGTGAGCCAAGTGGGATTGGGTGTACTGATCATTACCTGCCAGTATCATCAAGATTGGATGAAAAAATGTTTGCTGAGATTTCAGGAAACTAGTAGTTTTTTGGAAGCTTGACAACCCTTTCAATGAAAGTGATTTTCGTCAGTCTCTGCTTGGGCTACTTCAATAGGACACAAACCATAGCGATAAAACTTGGAACTACATTATTGTGCCAAGTTTCAAAGAGCTACCACAAACCGTGTTTGATTTAGAGTTCCAACTACATGTATCCATATAGGAGAAAACAGAGTGAAACCTAAACATGAAAACGGTTACTGCAAAGGAACGGTTTAAGCTAGAAGAACGAAATTTGGTGAGCAAAGTGGGATTGGTGTACTGATCATTACCTGCCAGTATCATCAAGATTGCGTGAAAAAATGTTTGCTGAGATTTCCGGAAACTCGTAGTTTTTTTCGAAAGCTTGGCAACCCCTTTCAATTAAAGTGATTCTTGTCAGTCTCTGCTTGGGGTAATTCAATAGGAAACAAACCATAGCGATAGATCTTGGAACTACATTATTGTGCCAAGTTTCAAAGAGCTAGCACAAACCGTGTTTGATTTAGAGTTCCAACGGCATGTATCCATATAGGAGAAAACAGAGTGAAACCTAAACATGAAAACGGTTCCTGCAAAGGAACGGGTTTAAGCTAGAAGAACGAAATTTGGTGAGCCAAGTGGGATTGGTGTACTGATCATTACCTGCCAGTATCATCAAGATTGGGTGAAAAAATGTTTCCTGAGATTTCAGGAACCTCGTAGTTTTTTGGAAGCTTGGCAACCCTTTTCAATGAAAGGGATTCTCGTCAGTCTCTGCTTGGGGCTACTTCAATAGGACACAAAGCATAGCGATAGAACTTGGAACTATATTATTGTGCCAAATTTCAAAGAGCTAGCACAAACCGTGTTTGATTTAGAGTTCCAACTACATGTATCCATATTGGAGAAAACAGAGTGAAACCTAAACATGAAATCGGTTCCTGCAAAGAACAGTTTAACATAGAAGAACGAAATTTGGTGAGCCAACTGGGATTGGTGTACTGATCATTATCTGCAAGTATCATCAAGATTGGGTGAAAAAATGTTTGCTGAGATTTCCGGAAACTCATAGTTTTTGGAAAGCTTGGCAACCCCTTTCAATGAAAGTGATTTTCGTCAGTCTCTGCTTGGGGCAACTTCAATAGGACACAAACCATAGCGATAGAACTTGGAACTACATTATTGTGCCACGTTTCAAAGAGCTACCACAAACCGTGTTTGATTTAGAGTTCCAACTACATGTATCCATATAGGGAAAACAGAGTGAAACCTAAACATGAAAACAATTACTGCAAAGGAAAGATTTAACCTAGAAGATCGAAATTTGGTGAGCCAAGTGGGATTGGTGTACTGATCATTACCTGCCAGTATCATTAAGATTGGGTGAAAAAAATGTTTGCTGAGATTTCCGGAAACTCTTAGTTTTTCGAAAGCTGGGCAACCCTTTCAATGAAAATGATTTTCGTCAGTCTCTGCGTGGGGATATTAATAGGACACAATCCATAGTGATAGAACTTGGAACTACATTATTGTGCCAAGTTTCAAAGAGCTAGCACAAACCGTGTTTGATTTAGAGTTCCCAACTACATGTATCCATATAGGAAGAAAACAGAGTGAAACCTAAACATGAAAACGGTTCCTGCAAAGGAACCGTTTAACCTAGAAGAACGAAATTTGGTGAGCCAAGTGGGAGTGGTGTTGTGATCATTATCTGCAAGTATTATCAAGATTGGGTGAAAAAATGTTTGCTGAGATTTCCGGAAACTCGTAGTTTTTCGAAAGCTTGGCAACCCCTTTCAATGAAAGTGATTCTCGTCAGTCTCTGCTTGGGGCTACTTCAATAGGACACAAACCATAGCGATAGAACTTGGAAATACATTATTGTGCCATGTTTCAAAGAGCTAGCACAAACCATTTTGATTTAGAGTTCCAACTACTTGTATCCATATAGAGAAAACAGAGTGAAACCTAAACATGAAAACGGTTTCTGCAAAGGAACCGTTTAACCTAGAAGAACGAAATTTGGTGAGCCAATTGTGATTGGTGTACTGATCATTACCTGCCAGGATCATCAAGATTGGGTGAAAAAATGTTTGCTGAGATTTCTGGAAACTCGTAGTTTTTTGGAAGCTTGGCAACCCCTTTCAATGAAAGTGATTCTCGTCAGTCTCTGCTTGGGGTACCTCAATAGGAAACAAACCATAGCGATAGATCTTGGAACTACATTATTGTGCCAAGTTTGAAAGAGCTAGCACAAACCGTGTTTGATTTAGAGTTCCAACGGCATGTATCCATATAGGAAAAAACAGAGTGAAACCTAAACATGAAAACGGTTCCTGCAAAGGAACGGTTTAAGCTAGAAGAACGAAAATTTGGTGAGCCAAGTGGGATTGGTGTACTGATCATGACCTGCCAGTATCATCAAGATTGGGTGAAAACATGTTTCCTGAGATTTCAGGAAACTCGTAGTTTTTTGGAAGCTTGGCAACCCCTTTCAATGAAAGGGATTCTCGTCAGTCTCTGCTTGGGGCTACTTCAATAGGACACAAACCATAGCCATAGAACTTGGAACTATATTATTGTGCCAAATTTCAAAGAGCTAGCACAATCCGTGTTTGATTTAGAGTTCCAACTACATGTATCCATATTGGAGAAAACAGAGTGAAACCTAAACATGAAAACGGTTACTGCAAAGGAACGGTTTAACCTAGAAGAACGAAATTTGGTGAGCCAAGTGGGATTGTGGTACTGATCATTACCTGCAAGTATTATCAAGATTGGGTGAAAAAATGTTTGCTGAGATTTCCGGAAACTCGTAGTTTTTTGGAAGCTTGGCAACCCCTTTCAATGAAAGGGATTCTCGTCACTCTGCGCTTGGGGCAACTTCAATAGGACACAAACCATAGTGATAGAACTTGGAACTACATTATTGTGCCAAGTTTCAAAGAGCTAGCACAAACCGTGTTTGATTTAGAGTTCCAACTGCATGTATCCATATAGGAGAAAACAGAGTGAAACCTAAACATGAAAACGGTTACTGCAAAGGAACGATTTAAAGTAGAAGAACGTAATTTGGTGAGACAAGTGGGACTGGTGTACTGATCATTACCTGCCAGTATTATCAAGTATGGGTGAAAAAATGTTTGCTGAGATTTCAGGAAACTCGTAGTTTTTTGGAAGCTTGGCAACCCCTTTCAATGAAAGGGATTCTCGTCAGTCTCTGCTTGGGGCTACTTCAATATAACACAAACCATAGCCATAGAACTTGGAACTACATTATTGTGCCAAGTTTCAAAGAGCTAGCACAAACCGTGTTTGATTTAGAGTTCCAACGGCATGTATCCATATAGGAGAAAACAGAGTGAAACCTAAACATGAAAACGATTACTGCAAAGGAACGATTTAACCTAGAAGAAAGAAATTTGGTGAGCAAAGTGGGATTGGTGTACTGATCATTACCTGCCAGTATCATCAAGATTGGGTGAAAAAATATTTGCTGAGGTTTCCGGAAACTCGTAGTTTTTTGGAAGCTTGGCAACCCCTTTCAATGAAAGTCATTCTCATCAGTCTCTGCTTGGGGCTACTTCAATAGGACACAAACCATAGCGATAGATCTTGGAACTACATTATTGTGCAAAGTTTCAAAGAGCTAGCACAAACCGTGTTTGATTTAGATTTCCAACTACATGTATCCATATAGGAGAAAACAGAGTGAAACCTAAATATGAAAACGATTACTGCAAAGGAACGATTTAACCTAGAAGAAGGAAATTTGGTGAGCCAAGTGGGAACTGGTGTACTGATCATTATCTGTAAGTATCATCAAGATTGGGTGAAAAAATGTTTGCTGAGATTTCCGGAAACTCGTAGTTTTTCGAAAGCTGGGCAACCCCTTTCAATGAAATTGATTTTCGTCAGTCTCTGCTTGGGCCTGCTTCAATAGGACACAAACCATAGCGATAGAACTTGGAACTACATTATTGTGCCAAGTTTCAAAGAGCTAGTACAAACCGTGTTTGATTTAGAGTTCCAACTACATGTATCCATATAGGAGAAAACAGAGTGAAACCTAAACATGAAAACGGTTACTGCAAAGGAACGGTTTAAGCTAGAAGAACGAAATTTGGTGAGCCAAGTGGGATTGGTGTACTGATCATTACCTGCCAGTATCATCAAGATTGGGTGAAACAATGTTTGCTGAGATTTCCGGAAACTCGTAGTTTTTTGGAAGCTTGGCAACCCCTTTCAATGAAAGTCATTCTCGTCAGTCTCTGCTTGGGCTACTTCAATAGGACACAAACCATAGCGATAGATCTTGGAACTACAGTATTGTGCCAACTTTCAAAGAGCTAGCACAAACCGTGTTTGATTTAGAGTTCCAACTACATGTATCCATATAGGAGAAAACAGAGAGAAACCTAAATATCAAAATGATTACTACAAAGGAACGATTTAACCTAGAAGAAGGAAATTTGGTGAGCCAAGTGGGACTGGTGTACTGATCATTATCTGCAAGTATCATCAAGATTGGGTGAAAAAATGTTTGCTGAGATTTCCGGAATCTCGTAGTTTTTCGAAAGCTTGGCAACCCCTTTCAATGAAAGTGATTCTCGTCAGTCTCTGCTTGGGGCTACTTCAATAGGACACAAACCATAGCGATAGAACTTGGAACTACATTATTGTGCCAAGTTTCAAAGAGCTATCACAAACCCGTGTTTGATTTAGAGTTCCAACTACTTGTATCCATATAGGAGAAAACAGAGTGAAACCTAAACATGAAAAGGGTTTCTGCAAAGGAACCGTTTAACCTAGAAGAACGAAATTTGGTGAGCCAATTGGGATTGGTGTACTGATAATTACCTACCAGGATTACCAAGATTGGGTGAAAAAATATTTGCTGAGATTTCCGGAAACTCGTAGTTTTTTGGAAGCTTGGCAACCCCTTTCAATGAAAGTGATTCTCGTCAGTATCTGCTTGGGGTACTTCAATAGGACACAAACCATAGTGATAGATCTTGGAACTACATTATTGTGCCAAGTTTCAAAGAGCTAGCACAAACCGTGTTTGATTTAGAGTTCCAACTAGATGTATCCATATAGCAGAAAACAGAGTGAAACCTAAATATGAAAACGATTACTGCAAAGGAACGATTTAACCTAGAAGAAGGAAATTTGGTGAGCCAAGTGGGACTGGTGTACTGATCATTATCTGCCAGTATCATCAAGATTGGGTGAAAAAATGTTTGCTGAGATTTCCGGAAACTCGTAGTTTTTCGAAAGCTGGGCAAACCCTTTCAATGAAAGTGATTTTCGTCAGTCTCTGCTTGGGGCTGCTTCAATAGGAAACAAAACAAAGCGAGAGAACTTGGAACTACATTATTGTGCCAAGTTTCAAAGAGCTAGCACAAACCGTGTTTGATTTAGAGTTCCAAATACATGTATCCATATAGGAGAAAACAGAGTGAAACCTAAACATGAAAACGGTTACTGCAAAGAAACGGCTTAAGCTAGAAGAACGAAATTTGGTGAGCCAAGTGGGATTGGTGTACTGATCATTACCTGCTAGTATCATCAAGATTGGATGAAAAAATATTTGCTTAGATTTCAGGAAACTCGTAGTTTTTTGGAAGCTTGGCAACCCCTTTCAATGAAAGGGATTCTCGTCAGTCTCTGCTTGGGGCTACTTCAATAGAAGACACACCATAGCGATAGGACTTGGAACTACATTATTGTGCCAAGTTTCAAAGAGCTAGCACAAACCGTGTTTGATTTAGATTTCCAACTACATGTATCCATATAGGAGAAAACAGAGTGAAACCTAAACATGAAAACGGTTATTGCAAAGGAACAGTTTAAGCTAGAAGAACGAAATTTGGTGAGCCAAGTGGGATTGGTGTACTGATCATTACCTGCCAGTATCATCAAGATTGGGTGAAAAAATGTTTCCTGAGATTTCAGGAAACTCGTAGTTTTTTGGAAGCTTGGCAACCCTTTTCAATGAAAGGGATTCTCGTCAGTCTCTGCTTGGGGCTACTTCAAAAGGAGACAAACCATAGCGATAGAACTTGGAACTATATTATTGTGCCAAGTTTCAAAGTGCTAGCACAAACCGTGTTTGATTTAGAGTTCCAACTACATGTATCCATATAGGAGAAAACAGAGTGAAACCTAAACATGAAAAGGGTTCCTGCAAAGGAACAGTTTAACATAGAAGAACGAAATTTGGTGAGCCAAATGGGATTGGTGTGCTGATCATTACCTGCCAGTATCATCAAGATTGGGTGAAAAAATGTTTGCTGAGATTTCCGGAAACTCGTAGTTTTTTCCAAGCTTGGCAACCCCTTTCAATGAAAGTGATCTCGTCACTCTCCGCTTGGGGCAACGTCAATAGGACACAAACCATAGCGATAGAACTTGGAACTGCATTATTGTGCCAAGTTTCAAAGAGCTAGCACAAACCGTGTTTGATTTAGAGTTCCAACTACATGTTCCCATATAGGAGAAAAAGGAGTGAAACCTAAACATGAAAACGGTTACTGCAAAGGAACGGTTTAAGCTAGAAGAACGAAATTTGGGGAGCCAAGTGGGACTGGTGTTGTGATCATTATCTGCCAGTATCATCAAGATTGGGTGAAAAAATGTTTGCTGAGATTTCCGGAACTCGTAGTTTTTTGGAAGCTTGGCAACCCCTTTCAATGAAAGTGATTCTCGTCAGTCTCTGCTTGGGGATACTTCAATAGGACACAAACCATAGCGATAGAACTTGGAACTACATTATTGTGCCAAGTTTCAAAGAGCTAGCACAAACCGTGTTTGATTTAGAGTTCCAACTACATGTATACATGTAGGAGAATACAGAGTGAAACCTAAATATAAAAACGATTACTGCAAAGGAACGATTTAACCTAGAAGAACGAAATTTGGTGAGCCAAGTGGGACTGGTGTACTGATCATTATCTGCAAGTATCATCAAGATTGGGTGAAAAAATGTTTGCTGAGATTTCCGGAATCTCGAAGTTTTTCGAAAGCTGGGCAACCACTTTCAATGAAAGTGATTTTCATCAGTCTCTGCTTGGGCCTGCTTCAATAGGACACAATCCATAGCGATAGAACTTGGAACTACATTATTGTGCCAAGTTTCAAAGAGCTAGTACAAACCGTGTTTGATTTAGAGTTCCAACTACATGTATCCATATAGGAGAAAACGGAGTGAAACCTAAACATGAAAACGGTTACTGCAAAGGAACGGTTTAAGCTAGAAGAACGAAATTTGGTGAGCCAAGTGGGATTGGTGTACTGATCATTACCTGCCAGTATCATCAAGATTGGGTGAAAAAATGTTTGCTGAGATTTCAGGAAACTAGTAGTTTTTTGGAAGCTTGGCAACCCCTTTCAATTAAAGTGATTTTCTTCAGTCTCTGCTTGGGGCTACTTCAATAGGACACAAACCATAGCGATAAAACTTGGAACTACATTATTGTGCCAAGTTTCAAAGAGCTAGCACAAACCGTGTTTGATTTAGAGTTCCAAATACATGTATCCATATAGGAGAAAACAGAGTGAAACCTAAACATGAAAACGGTTCCTGCAAAGGAACCGTTTAACCTAGAAGAACGAAATTTGGTGAGCCAAGTGGGACTGGTGTTGTGATCATTATCTGCAAGTATTATAAAGATTGAGTGAAAAAATGTTTGCTGAGATTTCCGGAAACTCGTAGTTTTTCGAAAGCTTGGCAACCCCTTTCAATGAAAGTGATTCTCGTCAGTCTCTGCTTGGGGCTACTTCAATAGGACACAAACCATAGCGATAGAACTTGGAACTACATTATTGTGCCAAGTTTCATAGAGCTAGCACAAACTGTGTTTGATTTAGAGTTCCAACTACTTGTATCCATATAGGAGAAAACAGAGTGAAACCTAAACATGAAAACGGTTTCTGCAAAGGAACCGTTTAACCTAGAAGAACGAAATTTGGTGAGCCAATTGGCATTAGTGTACTGATAATTACCTGCCAGGATTATCAAGATTGGGTGAAAAAATGTTTGCTGAGATTTCCGGAAACTCGTAGTTTTTTTCGAAAGCTGGGCAACCCCTTTCAATGAAAGTGATTTTCGTCAGTCTCTGCTAGGGGCTGCTTCAATAGGACACAAAACATAGCGAGAGAACTTGGAACTACATTATTGTGCCAAGTTTCAAAGAGCTAGCACAAACCGTTTTTGATTTAGAGTTCCAAATGCATGTATCTATATAGGAGAAAACAGAGTGCAACCTAAACATGAAAACAATTACTACAAAGGAACGATTTAACGTATAAGAACGAAATTTGGTGAGCCAAGTGGGACTGGTGTTGTGATCATTATCTGCAATTATCATCAAGATTGGGTGAAAAAATGTTTGCTGAGATTTCCGGAAACTCGTATTTTTTCGAAAGCTTGGCAACCCCTTTCAATGAAAGTGATTCTCCTCAGTCTCTGCTTGGTGCTACTTCAATAGGACACAAACCATAGCGATAGAACTTGGAACTACATTATTGTGCCAAGTTTCAAAGAGCTAGCACAAACTGTGTTTGATTTAGAGTTCCAAATACATGTATCCATATAGGAGAAAACAGAGTGAAACCGAAATATAAAAACGATTACTGCAAAGGAACGATTTAACCTAGAAGAACGAAATTTGGTGAGCCAAGTGGGCCTGGTGTTGTGATCATTATCTGCAAGTATTATCAAGATTGGGTGAAAAAATTTTTGCTGAGATTTCCGGAAACTCGTAGTTTCTTGGAAGCTTGGCAACCCCTTTCAATGAAAGTGATTCTCGTCAGTCTCCGCTTTGGGCTACTTCAATAGGACACAAACCATAGCGATAGAACTTGGAACTACATTATTGTGCCAAGTTTCAAAGAGCTAGCACAAACCGTGTTTGATTTAGAGTTCCAACTGCATGTATCCATATCGGAGAAAACAGAGTGAAACCTAAACATGAAAACGGTTACTGCAAAGGAACCATTTAACCTAGAAGAACGTAAATTCATGAGCCAAGTGGGACTGGTGTACTGATCATGACCTGCCAGTACCACTAAGATTGGGTGAAAAAATGTGTGCTGAGATTTCCGGAAACTCGTAGTTTTTCGAAAGCTTGGCAACCCCTTTCGGTGAAAGTGATTCTTGTCAGTCTCTGCTTGGGCCTACTTCAATAGGACACAAACCATACAGATAGAACTTGGAACTACATTATTGCGCCAAGTTTCAAAGAGCTAGCACAAACCGTTGTTGATTTAGAGTTCCAACTACATGTATCCATATAGGAGAAAACAGAGTGAAACCTAAACATGAAAACGGTTACTGCAAAGGAACGATTTAAGCTAGAAGAACGAAATTTGGTGAGCCAAGTGGGACTGGTGTTGTGATCATTATCTGCAAGTATCATCAAGATTGGGTGAAAAAATGTTTGCTGAGATTTCCGGAAACTCGTATTTTTTTGGAAGCTTGGCAACCCCTTTCAATGAAAGTGATTCTCGTCACTCTCCGCTTGGGGCTACTTCAATAGGACACAAACCATAGCGATAGAACTTGGAAGTACATTATTGTGCCAAGTTTCAAAGAGCTAGCACAAACCGTGTTTGATTTAGAGTTCCAACTACATGTATCCATATAGGAGAAAACAGAGTGAAACCTAAACATGAAAACGGTTACTGCAAAAGAACCGTTTAACCTAGAAGAACGAAATTTGGTGAGCCAAGTGGGATCGGTGTACTGATCATTACCTGCCAGTATCATCAAGATTGGGTGAAAAAATGTTTGCTGGGAATCCGGAAACTCGTAGTTTTTTGGAAGCTTGGCAACCCCTTTCAATGAAAGTGATTCTCGTCATTCTCTGCTTGGGGCTACTTCAATAGGACACAAACCATAGCGATAGATCTTGGAACTACATTATTGTTCCATGTTTCAAAGAGCTAGCACAAACCATGTTTGATTTAGTGTTCCAACTACATGTATCCATATAGGAGAAAACAGAGTGAAACCTAAATATGAAAACGATTACTGCAAGGAACGATTTAACGTAGAAGAACGAAATTTGGTGAGCCAAGTGGGACTGGTGTACTGATCTTTATCTGAAACTATCATCAAGATTGGGTGAAAAAATGTTTGCTGAGATTTCCGGAAACTCGGAGTTTATCGAACCTTGGCAACCCCTTTCAATGAAAGTGATTCTTGTCATTCTCTGCATGGGGCTACTTTAATAGGACACAAACCATAGTGATAGAAATTGGAACTACATTATTGTGCCAAGTTTCAAAGAGCTAGCACAAACTGTGTTTGATTTAGAGTTCCAACTACATGTATCCATATAGGAGAAAACAGAGTGAAACCGAAATATAAAAACGATTACTGCAAAGGAACGATTTAACCTAGAAGAACGAAATTTGGTGAGCCAAGTGGGACTGGTGTTGTGATCATTATCTGCAAGTATTATCAAGATTGGGTGAAAAAATGTTTGCTGAGATTTCCGGAAACTCGTAGTTTTTCGAAAGCTTGGCAACCCCTTTCAATGAAAGTCATTCTCGTCAGTCTCTGCTTGGAGCTACTTCAATAGGACACAAACCATAGCGATAGAACTTGGAAGTACATTATTGTGCCAATTTTCAAAGAGCTAGCACAAACCGTGTTTGGTTTAGAGTTCCAACTACATGTATCCATATAGGAGAAAACAGAGTGAAACCTAAACATGAAAACAGTTACTGCAAAGGAACCATTTAACCTAGAAGAACATAAATTCATGAGCCAAGTGGGAATGGTGTACTGATCATGACCTGCAAGCATCATCAAGATTGGGTGAAAAAATGTTTGCTGAGATTTCAGGAAACTCGTAGTTTTTTGGAAGCTTGGCAACCCCTTTCAATGAAAGTGATTCTCGTCACTCACCGCTTGGGGCAACTTCAATAGGACACAAACCATAGCGATAGAACTTGGAACTACATTATTGTGCCGAGTTTCAAAGAGCTAGCACAAACCGTTTTTGATTTAGAGTTCCAACTGCATGTATCCATATAGGAGAAAACAGAGTGCAACCTAAACATGAAAACGATTACTACAAAGGAACGATTTAACCTATAAGAATGAAATTTGGTGAACCAAGTTGGACTGGTGTTTTGATCATTATCTGCAAGTATCATCAAGATTGGGTGAGAAAATGTTTGCTGAGATTTCCGGAAACTCGTAGTTTTTTGGAAGCTTGGCAACCCCTTTCAATGAAAGTGATTCTCGTCAGTCTCTGCTTGGGGCTACTTCAATAGGACACAAACCATAGCGATAGAACTTGGAACTGCATTATTGTGCCAAGTTTCAAAGAGCTAGCACAAACCGTGTTTGATTTAGAGTTCCAACTGCATGTATCCATATCGGAGAAAACAGAGTGAAACCTAAACATGAAAACGGTTACTGCAAAGGAACCATTTAACCTAGTAGAACGTAAATTCATGAGCCAAGTGGGACTGGTGTACTGATCATGACCTGCCAGTACCATTAAGATTGGGTGAAAAAATGTTTGCTGAGATTTCCGGAAACTCGTAGTTTTTCGAAAGCTTGGCAACCCCTTTCGGTGAAAGTGATTCTTGTCAGTCTCTGCTTGGGGTACTTCAATAGGACACAAACCATACCGATAGAACTTGGAACTACATTATTGCGCCAAGTTTCAAAGAGCTAGCACAAACCGTTTTTGATTTAGAGTTCCAACTACATGTATCCATATAGGAGAAAACAGAGTGAAACCTAAACATGAAAACGGTTACTGCAAAGGAACGATTTAAGCTAGAAGAACGAAATTTGCTGAGCCAAGTGGGACTGGTGTTGTGATCATTATCTGCAAGTATCATCAAGATTGGGTGAAAAAATGTTTGCTGAGATTTCCGGAAACTCGTATTTTTTTGGAAGCTTGGCAACCCCTTTCAATGAAAGTGATTCTCGTCACTCTCCGCTTGGGGCTACTTCAATAGGACACAAACCATAGCGATAGAACTTGGAAGTACATTATTGTGCCAAGTTTCAAAGAGCTAGCACAAACCGTGTTTGATTTAGAGTTCCAACTACATGTATCCATATAGGAGAAAACAGAGTGAAACCTAAACATGAAAACGGTTACTGCAAAAGAACCGTTTAACCTAGAAGAACGAAATTTTGTGAGCCAAGTGGGATCGGTGTACTGATCATTACCTGCCAGTATCATCAAGATTGGGTGAAAAAATGTTTGCTGGGAATCCGGAAACTCGTAGTTTTTTGGAAGCTTGGCAACCCCTTTCAATGAAAGTGATTCTCGTCATTCTCTGCTTGGGGCTACTTCAATAGGACACAAACCATAGCGATAGATCTTGGAACTACATTATTGTTCCATGTTTCAAAGAGCTAGCACAAACCATGTTTGATTTAGTGTTCCAACTACATGTATCCATATAGGAGAAAACAGAGTGAAACCTAAATATGAAAACGATTACTGCAAGGAACGATTTAACGTAGAAGAACGAAATTTGGTGAGCCAAGTGGGACTGGTGTACTGATCTTTATCTGAAACTATCATCAAGATTGGGTGAAAAAATGTTTGCTGAGATTTCAGGAAACTCGGAGTTTATCGAACCTTGGCAACCCCTTTCAATGAAAGTGATTCTTGTCATTCTCTGCATGGGGCTACTTTAATAGGACACAAACCATAGTGATAGAAATTGGAACTACATTATTGTGCCAAGTTTCAAAGAGCTAGCACAAACTGTGTTTGATTTAGAGTTCCAACTACATGTATCCATATAGGAGAAAACAGAGTGAAACCGAAATATAAAAACGATTACTGCAAAGGAACGATTTAACCTAGAAGAACGAAATTTGGTGAGCCAAGTGGGACTGGTGTTGTGATCATTATCTGCAAGTATTATCAAGATTGGGTGAAAAAATGTTTGCTGAGATTTCCGGAAACTCGTAGTTTTTCGAAAGCTTGGCAACCCCTTTCAATGAAAGTCATTCTCGTCAGTCTCTGCTTGGAGCTACTTCAATAGGACACAAACCATAGCGATAGAACTTGGAAGTACATTATTGTGCCAATTTTCAAAGAGCTAGCACAAACCGTGTTTGGTTTAGAGTTCCAACTACATGTATCCATATAGGAGAAAACAGAGTGAAACCTAAACATGAAAACAGTTACTGCAAAGGAACCATTTAACCTAGAAGAACATAAATTCATGAGCCAAGTGGGACTGGTGTACTGATCATGACCTGCAAGCATCATCAAGATTGGGTGAAAAAATGTTTGCTGAGATTTCAGGAAACTCGTAGTTTTTTGGAAGCTTGGCAACCCCTTTCAATGAAAGTGATTCTCGTCACTCACCGCTTGGGGCAACTTCAATAGGACACAAACCATAGCGATAGAACTTGGAACTACATTATTGTGCCGAGTTTCAAAGAGCTAGCACAAACCGTTTTTGATTTAGAGTTCCAACTGCATGTATCCATATAGGAGAAAACAGAGTGCAACCTAAACATGAAAACGATTACTACAAAGGAACGATTTAAACTATAAGAATGAAATTTGGTGAACCAAGTTGGACTGGTGTTTTGATCATTATCTGCAAGTATCATCAAGATTGGGTGAGAAAATGTTTGCTGAGATTTCCGGAAACTCGTAGTTTTTTGGAAGCTTGGCAACCCCTTTCAATGAAAGTGATTCTCGTCAGTCTCTGCTTGGGGCTACTTCAATAGGACACAAACCATAGCGATAGAACTTGGAACTACATTATTGTGCCAAGTTTCAAAGAGCTAGCACAAACCGTGTTTGATTTAGAGTTCCAACTGCATGTATCCATATCGGAGAAAACAGAGTGAAACCTAAACATGAAAACGGTTACTGCAAAGGAACCATTTAACCTAGTAGAACGTAAATTCATGAGCCAAGTGGGACTGGTGTACTGATCATGACCTGCCAGTACCATTAAGATTGGGTGAAAAAATGTTTGCTGAGATTTCCGGAAACTCGTAGTTTTTCGAAAGCTTGGCAACCCCTTTCGGTGAAAGTGATTCTTGTCAGTCTCTGCTTGGGGTACTTCAATAGGACACAAACCATACCGATAGAACTTGGAACTACATTATTGCGCCAAGTTTCAAAGAGCTAGCACAAACCGTTTTTGATTTAGAGTTCCAACTACATGTATCCATATAGGAGAAAACAGAGTGAAACCTAAACATGAAAACGGTTACTGCAAAGGAACGATTTAAGCTAGAAGAACGAAATTTGGTGAGCCAAGTGGGACTGGTGTTGTGATCATTATCTGCAAGTATCATCAAGATTGGGTGAAAAAATGTTTGCTGAGATTTCCGGAAACTCGTATTTTTTTGGAAGCTTGGCAACCCCTTTCAATGAAAGTGATTCTCGTCACTCTCCGCTTGGGGCTACTTCAATAGGACACAAACCATAGCGATAGAACTTGGAAGTACATTATTGTGCCAAGTTTCAAAGAGCTAGCACAAACCGTGTTTGATTTAGAGTTCCAACTACATGTATCCATATAGGAGAAAACAGAGTGAAACCTAAACATGAAAACGGTTACTGCAAAAGAACCGTTTAACCTAGAAGAACGAAATTTTGTGAGCCAAGTGGGATCGGTGTACTGATCATTACCTGCCAGTATCATCAAGATTGGGTGAAAAAATGTTTGCTGGGAATCCGGAAACTCGTAGTTTTTTGGAAGCTTGGCAACCCCTTTCAATGAAAGTGATTCTCGTCATTCTCTGCTTGGGGCTACTTCAATAGGACACAAACCATAGCGATAGATCTTGGAACTACATTATTGTTCCATGTTTCAAAGAGCTAGCACAAACCATGTTTGATTTAGTGATCCAACTACATGCATCCATATAGGAGAAAACAGAGTGAAACCTAAATATGAAAACGATTACTGCAAGGAACGATTTAACGTAGAAGAACGAAATTTGGTGAGCCAAGTGGGACTGGTGTACTGATCTTTATCTGAAACTATCATCAAGATTGGGTGAAAAAATGTTTGCTGAGATTTCCGGAAACTCGGAGTTTATCGAACCTTGGCAACCCCTTTCAATGAAAGTGATTCTTGTCATTCTCTGCATGGGGCTACTTTAATAGGACACAAACCATAGTGATAGAAATTGGAACTACATTATTGTGCCAAGTTTCAAAGAGCTAGCACAAACTGTGTTTGATTTAGAGTTCCAACTACATGTATCCATATAGGAGAAAACAGAGTGAAACCGAAATATAAAAACGATTACTGCAAAGGAACGATTTAACCTAGAAGAACGAAATTTGGTGAGCCAAGTGGGACTGGTGTTGTGATCATTATCTGCAAGTATTATCAAGATTGGGTGAAAAAATGTTTGCTGAGATTTCCGGAAACTCGTAGTTTTTCGAAAGCTTGGCAACCCCTTTCAATGAAAGTCATTCTCGTCAGTCTCTGCTTGGAGCTACTTCAATAGGACACAAACCATAGCGATAGAACTTGGAAGTACATTATTGTGCCAATTTTCAAAGAGCTAGCACAAACCGTGTTTGGTTTAGAGTTCCAACTACATGTATCCATATAGGAGAAAACAGAGTGAAACCTAAACATGAAAACAGTTACTGCAAAGGAACCATTTAACCTAGAAGAACATAAATTCATGAGCCAAGTGGGTCTGGTGTACTGATCATGACCTGCAAGCATCATCAAGATTGGGTGAAAAAATGTTTGCTGAGATTTCAGGAAACTCGTAGTTTTTTGAAGCTTGGCAACCCCTTTCAATGAAAGTGATTCTCGTCACTCACCGCTTGGGGCAACTTCAATAGGACTCAAACCATAGCGATAGAACTTGGAACTACATTATTGTGCCGAGTTTCAAAGAGCTAGCACAAACCGTTTTTGATTTAGAGTTCCAACTGCATGTATCCATATAGGAGAAAACAGAGTGCAACCTAAACATGAAAACGATTACTACAAAGGAACGATTTAACCTATAAGAATGAAATTTGGTGAACCAAGTTGGACTGGTGTTTTGATCATTATCTGCAAGTATCATCAAGATTGGGTGAGAAAATGTTTGCTGAGATTTCCGGAAACTCGTAGTTTTTTGGAAGCTTGGCAACCCCTTTCAATGAAAGTGATTCTCGTCAGTCTCTGCTTGGGGCTACTTCAATAGGACACAAACCATAGCGATAGAACTTGGAACTACATTATTGTGCCAAGTTTCAAAGAGCTAGCACAAACCGTGTTTGATTTAGAGTTCCAACTGCATGTATCCATATCGGAGAAAACAGAGTGAAACCTAAACATGAAAACGGTTACTGCAAAGGAACCATTTAACCTAGTAGAACGTAAATTCATGAGCCAAGTGGGACTGGTGTACTGATCATGACCTGCCAGTACCATTAAGATTGGGTGAAAAAATGTTTGCTGAGATTTCCGGAAACTCGTAGTTTTTCGAAAGCTTGGCAACCCCTTTCGGTGAAAGTGATTCTTGTCAGTCTCTGCTTGGGGTACTTCAATAGGACACAAACCATAGCGATACAACTTGGAACTACATTATTGTGCCAAGTTTCAAAGAGCTAGCACAAACCGTTTTTGATTTAGAGTTCCAACTACATGTATCCATATAGGAGAAAACAGAGTGAAACCTAAACATGAAAACGGTTACTGCAAAGGAACGGTTTAAGCTAGAAGAACGAAATTTGGTGAGCCAAGTGGGACTGGTGTTGTGATCATTATCTGCAAGTATCATCAAGATTGGGTGAAAAAATGTTTGCTGAGATTTCCGGAAACTCGTAGTTTTTGGAAGCTTGGCAACCCCTTTCAATGAAAGGGATTCTCGTCACTCTCCGCTTGGGGCTACTTAAATAGGACACAAACCATAGCGATAGATCTTGGAACTACATTATTGTGCCAAGTATCAAAGAGCTAGCACAAACCGTGTTTGATTTAGAGTTCCAACTACATGTATCCATATAGGAGAAAACAGAGTGAAACCTAAACATGAAAACGGTTACTGCAAAAGAACCGTTTAACCTAGAAGACCGAAATTTGGTGAGCCAAGTGGGATCGGTGTACTGATCATTACCTGCCAGTATCATCAAGATTGGGTGAAAAAATGTTTGCTGAGATTTCAGGAAACTCGTAGTTTTTGGAAGCTTGGCAACCCCTTTCAATGAAAGTGATTCTCGTCAGTCTCTGCTTGGGGCTACATCAATAGGACACAAACCATAGCGATAGAACTTTGAAGTACATTATTGTGCCATGTTTCAAAGAGCTAGCACAAACCGTGTTTGATTTAGAGTTCCACCTATATGTATCCATATAGGAGAAAACAGAGTGAAACCTAAACATGAAAACGGTTACTGCAAAGGAACCGTTTAACCTAGAAGAACGTAAATTGGTGAGCCAAGTGGGACTGGTGTACTGATCATGACCTGCAAGTTTCATCAAGATTGTGTGAAAAAATGTTTGCTGAGATTTCCGGAAACTCGTAGTTTTTTGGAAGCTTGGCAACCCCTTTCAATGATAGTGATTCTCGTCATTCTATGCTTGGGGATACGTTAATAGGACACAAACCATAGCGATAGATCTTGGAACTACATTATTGTTCCATGTTTCAAAGAGCTAGCACAAACCATGTTTGATTTAGAGTTCCAACTACATGTATCCATATAGGAGAAAACAGAGTGAAACCTAAATATGAAAACGATTACTGCAAAGGAACGATTTAATGTAGAAGAACGAAATTTGGTGAGCCAAGTGGGACTGGTGTACTGATCTTTATCTGAAACTATCATCAAGATTGGGTGAAAAAATGTTTGCTGAGATTTCAGGAAACTCGTAGTTTTTCGGAAGCTTGGCAACCCCTTTCAATGAAAGTGATTCTTGTCATTCTCTGCATGCGGCTACTTCAATAGGACACAAACCATAGCGATAGAAATTGGAACTACATTATTGTGCCAATTTTCAAAGAGCTAGCACAAACCGTGTATGATTTAGAGTTCCAACTACATGTATCCATATAGGAGAAAACAGAGTGAAACCTAAATATGAAAACGGTTACTGCAAAGGAATGATTTAACCTAGAAGAACGAAATTTGGTGAGCCAAGTGGGACTGGTGTACTGATCATGACCTGCAAGCATCATCAAGATTGGGTGAAAAAATGTTTGCTGAGATTTCAGGAAACTCGTAGTTTTTTGGAAGCTTGGCAACCCCTTTCAATGAAAGTGATTCTCGTCAGTCTCTGCTTGGGGCTACTTCAATAGGACACAAACCATAGCGATAGAACTTGGAACTACATTTTTGTGCCAAGTTTCAAAGAGCTAGCACAAACCGTGTTTGATTTAGAGTTCCAATTACATGTATCCTTATAGGAGAAAACAGAGTGAAACCTAAACATGAAAACGGTTACTGCAAAGGAACGGTTTAAGGTAGAAGTACGAAATTTGGTGAGCCAAGTGGGATTGGTGTACTGATCATTACCTGCCAGTATCATAAAGATTCTGTGAAAAAATGTTTGCTGAGATTTCAGGAAACTCGTAGATTTTTGGAAGCTTGGCAACCCCTTTCAATGAAAGTGATTCTCGTCAGTCTCTGCTTGGGGCTACTTCAATAGGACACAAACCATAGCGTTAGAACTTGGAACTACATTATTGTGCCAAGTTTCAAAGAGCTAGTACAAACCGTGTTTGATTTAGAGTTCCAACTACATGTATCCGTATAGGAGAAAACAGAGTGAAACCTAAACATACAAACGGTTACTGCAAAAGAACCGTTAAACCTAGAAGAACGAAATTTGGTGAGCCAAGTGGGATTGGTGTACTGATCATGACCTGCCAGTATCATCAAGATTGGGTGAAAAAATGTTTCCTGAGATTTCCGGAAACTCGTAGTTTTTCGAAAGCTTGGCAACCCCTTTCAATGAAAGTGATTCTCGTCAGTCTCTGTTTCGGGCTACGTCAATAGGACACAAACCATAGCGATAGATCTTGGAACTACATTATTGTGCCAAGTTTCAAAGAGCTAGCACAAACCGATTTGAATTAGAGTTCCGACTACATGTATACATATAGGAGAAAACAGAGTGAAACCTAAACATGAAAACGGTTACTGTAAAGGAACGGTTTAACCTAGAAGAACGAAATTTGGTGAGCCAAGTGGGATTGGTGTACTGATCATTACCTGCCAGTATCATCAAGATTGAGTGAAAAAATGTTTGCTGAGATTTCAGGAAACTCGTAGTTTTTTCGAAGCTTGGCAACCCCTTTCAATGAATGTGATTCTCGTCAGTCTCTCCTTGGGGCTACTTCAATAGGACACAAACCATAGCGATAGAACTTGGAACTACATTATTGTGCCAAGTTTCAAAGAGCTAGCACAAACCGTGTTGATTTAGAGTTCCAACTACATGTATCCATATAGGAGAAAACAGAGTGAAACCTAAATATGGAAACGGTTACTGCAAAGGAACCGTTTAACCTAGAAGAACGAAATTTTTTGAGCCAAGTGGGATTGGTGTATTGATCATGACCTGCCAGTATCATCAAGACTGGGTGAAAAAATGTTTGCTGAGATTTCCGGAAACTCGTAGTTTTTCGAAAGCTTGGCAACCCCTTTCAATGAAAGTCATTCTTGTCAGTCTCTGCTTGGAGCTACTTCAATAGGACACAAACCATAGCGATAGAACTTGGAAGTACATTATTGTGCCAATTTTCAAAGAGCTAGCACAAACCGTGTTTGGTTTAGAGTTCCAACTACATGTATCCATATAGGAGAAAACAGAGTGAAACCTAAACATGAAAACGGTTACTGCAAAGGAACCATTTAACCTAGAAGAACGTAAATTCATGAGCCAAGTGGGACTGGTGTTGTGATCATTATCTGCCAGTATCATTAAGATTGGTTGAAAAAATGTTTGCTGAGATTTCCGGAAACTCGTAGTTTTTTCGAAAGCGTGGCAACCCCTTTCAGTGAAAGTGATTGTTGTCAGTCTCTGCTTGGGGCTACTTCAATAGGACACAAACCATAGCGATAGAACTTGGAACTACATTATTGCGCCAAGTTTCAAAGAGCTAGCACAAACTGTGTTTGATTTAGAGTTCCAACTACATGTATCCATATAGGAGAAAACAGAGTGAAACCTAAATATGAAAACGGTTACTGCAAAGGAACGGTTTAAGCTAGAAGAACGAAATTTGGTGAGCCAAGTGGGATTGGTGTACTGATCATTACCTGCCTGTATCATCAAGATTGGGTTAAAAAAATGTTTGCTGAGATTTCCGGAAACTCGTAGTTTTTTGGAAGCTTGGCAACCCCTTTCAATGAAAGTATTTCTCCTCAGTCTCTGCTTGGGGCTACTTCAATAGGACACAAACCATAGCGATACAACTTGGAACTACATTATTGTGCCAGGTTTCAAAGAGCTAGCACAACCCGTGTTTGATTTAGAGTTCCAACTACATGTATCCATATAGGAGAAAACAGAGTGAAACCTAAACATGAAAACGGTTCCTGCAAATGAACAGTTTAACCTAGAAGAACGAAATTTGGTGAGCCAAGTGGGATTGGGGTGCTGATCATTACCTGCCAGTATCATCAAGATTGGGTGAAAAAATGTTTGCTGAGATTTCAGGAAACTCGTAGTTTTTTGGAAGCTTGGCAACCCCTTTCAATGAAAGTGATTCTCCTCAGTCTCTGCTTGGGGCTACTTCAATAGGACACAAACCATAGCGATAGAACTTGGAACTACATTATTGCGCCAAGTTTCAAAGAGCTAGCACAAACCGTTTTTGATTTAGAGTTCCAACTACATGTATCCATATCGGAGAAAACAGAGTGAAACCTAAACATGAAAACGGTTACTGCAAAAGAACCGTTAAACCTAGATGAACGAAATTTGGTGAGAAAAGTGGGATTGGTGTACTGATCATGACCTGCCAGTATCATCAAGATTGGGTGAAAAAATGTTTGCTGAGATTTCCGGAAACTCGTAGTTTTTCGAAAGCTTGGCAACCCCTTTCAATGAAAGTCATTCTCGTCAGTCTCTGCTTGGAGCTACTTCAATAGGACACAAACCATAGCGATAGAACTTGGAAGTACATTATTGTGCCAATTTTCAAAGAGCTAGCACAAACCGTGTTTGGTTTAGAGTTCCAACTACATGTATCCATATAGGAGAAAACAGAGTGAAACCTAAACATGAAAACGGTTACTGCAAAGGAACCATTTAACCTAGAAGAACGTGAATTCATGAGCCAAGTGGGACTGGTGTTGTGATCATTATCTGCCAGTATCATTAAGATTGGTTGAAAAAATGTTTGCTGAGATTTCCGGAAACTCGTAGTTTTTCGAAAGCTTGGCAACCCCTTTCAATGAAAGTGATTCTCGTCAGTCTCTGCTTGGGGCTACTTCAATAGGACACAAACCATAGCGATAGAACTTGGAACTACATTATTGTGCCAAGTTTCAAAGAGCTAGCACAAACCGTGTTTGATTTAGAGTTCCAATTACATGTATCCTTATAGGAGAAAACAGAGTGAAACCTAAACATGAAAACGGTTACTGCAAAGGAACGGTTTAAGGTAGAAGTACGAAATTTGGTGAGCCAAGTGGGATTGGTGTACTGATCATTACCTGCCAGTATCATCAAGATTGCGTGAAAAAAATGTTTGCTGAGATTTCAGGAAACTCTTAGTTTTTTGGAAGCTTGGCAACCCCTTTCAATGAAAGTGATTCTCGTCAGTCTCTGCTTGGGGCTACTTCAATAGGACACAAACCATAGCGATAGAACTTGGAACTACATTATTGTGCCAAGTTTCAAAGAGCTAGCACAAACCGTGTTTGATTTAGAGTTCCAACTACATGTATCCATATAGGAGAAAACAGAGTGAAACCTAAACATACAAACGGTTACTGCAAAAGAACCGTTGAACCTAGATGAACGAAATTTGGTGAGCCAAGTGGGATTGGTGTACTGATCATGACCTGCCAGTATCATCAAGATTGGGTGAAAAAATGTTTGCTGAGATTTCCGGAAACTCGTAGTTTTTCGAAAGCTTGGCAACCCCTTTCAATGAAAGTGATTCTCGTCAGTCTCTGTTTCGGGCTACGTCAATAGGACACAAACCATAGCGATAGATCTTGGAACTACATTATTTTGCCAAGTTTCAAAGAGCTAGCACAAACCGATTTGAATTAGAGTTCCGACTACATGTATCCATATAGGAGAAAACAGAGTGAAACCTAAACATGAAAACGGTTACTGCAAAGGAACGGTTTAACCTAGAAGAACGAAATTTGGTGAGCCAAGTGGGATTGGTGTACTGATCATTACCTGCCAGTATCATCAAGATTGAGTGAAAAAATGTTGCTGAGATTTCCGGAAACTCGTAGTTTTTCGAAAGCTTGGCAACCCCTTTCAGTTAAAGTGATTGTTGTCAGTCTCTGCTTGGGGCTACTTCAATAGGACACAAACCATAGCGATAGAACTTGGAAATACATTATTGCGCCAAGTTTCAAAGAGCTAGCACAAACTGTGTTTGATTTAGAGTTCCAACTACATGTATCCATATAGGAGAAAACAGAGTGAAACCTAAATATGAAAACGGTTACTGCAAAGGAACGGTTTAAGCTAGAAGAACGAAATTTGGTGAGCCAAGTGGGATTGGTGTACTGATCATTACCTGCCTGTATCATCAAGATTGGGTTAAAAAAATGTTTGCTGAGATTTCAGGAAACTTGTAGTTTTTTGGAAGCTTGGCAACCCCTTTCAATGAAAGTGATTCTCGTCACTCACCGCTTGGGGCAACTTCAATAGGACACAAACCATAGCGATAGAACTTGGAACTACATTATTGTGCCAAGTTTCAAAGAGCTAGCACAAACCGTTTTTGATTTAGAGTTCCAACTGCATGTATCCATATATGAGAAAACAGAGTGCAACCTAAACATGAAAACGGTTACTGCAAAGGAACGGTTTAACCTATAAGAACGAAATTGGTGAACCAAGTGGGACTGGTGTTGTGATCATTATCTGCAAGTATCATCAAGATTGGGTGAGAAAATGTTTGCTGAGATTTCCGGAAACTCGTAGTTTTTTGGAAGCTTGGCAACCCCTTTCAATGAAAGTGATTCTCGTCAGTCTCTGCTTGGGGCTACTTCAATAGGACACAAACCATAGCGATAGAACTTGGAACTACATTATTTTGCCAAGTTTCAAAGAGCTATCACAAACCGTGTTTGATTTAGAGTTCCAACTGCATGTATCCATATCGGAGAAAACAGTGAAACCTAAACATGAAAACGGTTACTGCAAAGGAACCATTTAACCTAGAAGAACGTAAATTCATGAGCCAAGTGGGACTGGTGTACTGATCATGACCTGCCAGTACCATTAAGATTGGGTGAAAAAATGTTTGCTGAGATTTCCGGAAACTCGTAGTTTTTCGAAAGCTTGGCAACCCCTTTCGGTGAAAGTGATTCTTGTCAGTCTCTGCTTGGGGCTACTTCAATAGGACACAAACCATAGCGATAGAACTTGGAACTACATTATTGCGCCAAGTTTCAAAGAGCTAGCACAAACCGTTTTTGATTTAGAGTTCCAACTACATGTATCCATATAGGAGAAAACAGAGTGAAACCTAAACATGAAAACGGTTACTGCAAAGGAACGATTTAAGCTAGAAGAACGAAATTTGGTGAGCCAAGTGGGACTGGTGTACTGATCATTACCTGCAAGTATCATCAAGATTGGGTGAAAAAATGTTTGCTGAGATTTCCGGAAACTCGTAGTTTTTTGGAAGCTTGGCAACCCCTTTCAATGAAAGTGATTCTCGTCACTCTCCGCTTGGGGCTACTTCAATAGGACACAAACCATAGCGATAGAACTTGGAACTACATTATTGTTCCAAGTTTCAAAGAGCTAGCACAAACCGTGTTTGATTTAGAGTTCCAACTACATGTATCCATATAGGAGAAAACAGAGTGAAACCTAAACATGAAAACGGTTACTGCAAAAGAACCGTTAAACCTAGATGAACGAAATTTGGTGAGAAAAGTGGGATTGGTGTACTGATCATGACCTGCCAGTATCATCAAGATTGGGTGAAAAAATGTTTGCTGAGATTTCCGGAAACTCGTAGTTTTTCGAAAGCTTGGCAACCCCTTTCAATGAAAGTCATTCTCGTCAGTCTCTGCTTGGAGCTACTTCAATAGGACACAAACCATAGCGATAGAACTTGGAAGTACATTATTGTGCCAATTTTCAAAGAGCTAGCACAAACCGTGTTTGGTTTAGAGTTCCAACTACATGTATCCATATAGGAGAAAACAGAGTGAAACCTAAACATGAAAACGGTTACTGCAAAGGAACCATTTAACCTAGAAGAACGTGAATTCATGAGCCAAGTGGGACTGGTGTTGTGATCATTATCTGCCAGTATCATTAAGATTGGTTGAAAAAATGTTTGCTGAGATTTCCGGAAACTCGTAGTTTTTCGAAAGCTTGGCAACCCCTTTCAGTGAAAGTGATTGTTGTCAGTCTCTGCTTGGGGCTACTTCAATAGCACACAAACCATAGCGATAGAACTTGGAACTACATTATTGCGCCAAGTTTCAAAGAGCTAGTACAAACTGTGTTTGATTTAGAGTTCCAACTACATGTATCCATATAGGAGAAAACAGAGTGAAACCTAAATATGAAAACGGTTACTGCAAAGGAACGGTTTAAGCTAGAAGAACGAAATTTGGTGAGCCAAGTGGGATTGGTGTACTGATCATTACCTGCCTGTATCATCAAGATTGGGTTAAAAAGTGTTTGCTGAGATTTCCGGAAACTCGTAGTTTTTTGGAAGCTTGGCAACCCCTTTCAATGAAAGTGATTCTCCTCAGTCTCTGCTTGGGGCTACTTCAATAGGACACAAACCATAGCGATACAACTTGGAACTACATTATTGTGCCAAGTTTCAAAGAGCTAGCACAAACCGTTTTTGATTTACAGTTCCAACTGCATGTATCCATATATGAGAAAACAGAGTGCAACCTAAACATGAAAACGGTTACTGCAAAGGAACGGTTTAACCTATAAGAACGAAATTGGTGAACCAAGTGGGACTGGTGTTGTGATCATTATCTGCAAGTATCATCAAGATTGGTGAGAAAATGTTTGCTGAGATTTCCGGAAACTCGTAGTTTTTTGGAAGCTTGGCAACCCCTTTCAATGAAAGTGATTCTCGTCAGTCTCTGCTTGGGGCTACTTCAATAGGACACAAACCATAGCGATAGAACTTGGAACTACATTATTGTGCCAAGTTTCAAAGAGCTAGCACAAACCGTGTTTGATTTAGAGTTCCAACTGCATGTATCCATATCGGAGAAAACAGTGAAACCTAAACATGAAAACGGTTACTGCAAAGGAACCATTTAACCTAGAAGAACGTAAATTCATGAGCCAAGTGGGACTGGTGTACTGATCATGACCTGCCAGTACCATTAAGATTGGGTGAAAAAATGTTTGCTGAGATTTCCGGAAACTCGTAGTTTTTCGAAAGCTTGGCAACCCCTTTCGGTGAAAGTGATTCTTGTCAGTCTCTGCTTGGGGCTACTTCAATAGGACACAAACCATAGGGATAGAACTTGGAACTACATTATTGCGCCAAGTTTCAAAGAGCTAGCACAAACCGTTTTTGATTTAGAGTTCCAACTACATGTATCCATATAGGAGAAAACAGAGTGAAACCTAAACATGAAAACGGTTACTGCAAAGGAACGATTTAAGCTAGAAGAACGAAATTTGGTGAGCCAAGTGGGACTGGTGTACTGATCATTACCTGCAAGTATCATCAAGATTGGGTGAAAAAATGTTTGCTGAGATTTCCGGAAACTCGTAGTTTTTTGGAAGCTTGGCCACCCCTTTCAATGAAAGTGATTCTCGTCACTCTCCGCTTGGGGCTACTTCAATAGGACACAAACCATAGCGATAGAACTTGGAACTACATTATTGTTCCAAGTTTCAAAGAGCTAGCACAAACCGTGTTTGATTTAGAGTTCCAACTACATGTATCCATATAGGAGAAAACAGAGTGAAACCTAAACATGAAAACGGTTACTGCAAAAGAACCGTTAAACCTAGATGAACGAAATTTGGTGAGAAAAGTGGGATTGGTGTACTGATCATGACCTGCCAGTATCATCAAGATTGGGTGAAAAAATGTTTGCTGAGATTTCCGGAAACTCGTAGTTTTTCGAAAGCTTGGCAACCCCTTTCAATGAAAGTCATTCTCGTCAGTCTCTGCTTGGAGCTACTTCAATAGGACACAAACCATAGCGATAGAACTTGGAAGTACATTATTGTGCCAATTTTCAAAGAGCTAGCACAAACCGTGTTTGGTTTAGAGTTCCAACTACATGTATCCATATAGGAGAAAACAGAGTGAAACCTAAACATGAAAACGGTTACTGCAAAGGAACCATTTAACCTAGAAGAACGTGAATTCATGAGCCAAGTGGGACTGGTGTTGTGATCATTATCTGCCAGTATCATTAAGATTGGGTGAAAAAATGTTTGCTGAGAATCCGGAAACTCGTAGTTTTTGGAAGCTTGGCAACCCCTTTCAATGAAAGGGAATCTCGTCAGTCTCTGCTTTGGGCTACATCAATAGGACACAAACCATAGCGATGGAACTTTGAAGTACATTATTGTGCCAAGTTTCAAAGAGCTAGCACAAACCGTGTTTGATTTAGAGTTCCACCTATATGTATCCATATACGAGAAAACAGAGTGACCTAAACATGAAAAGGGTTACTGCAAAGGAAACGTTTAACCTAGAAGAACGTAAATTGGTGAGCCCAGTGGGACTGGTGTACTGATCATGACCTGCCAGTTTCATCAAGTTTGGGTGAAAAAATGTTTGCTGAGATTTCCGGAAACTGGTAGTTTTTTGGAAGCTTGGCAACCCCTTTCAATGATAGTGATTCTCGTCATTCTCTGCTTGGGGCTACTTCAATAGGACACAAACCATAGCGATAGAACTTGGAACTACATTATTGTGCCAAGTTTCAAAGAGCTAGCACAAACGGATTTGATTTAGAGTTCCGACTACATGTATCCATATAGGAGAAAACAGAGTGAAACCTAAACATGAAAACGGTTACTGCAAAGGAACGGTATAACCTAGAAGACCGAAATTTGGTGAGCCAAGTGGGATTGGTGTACTGATCATTACCTGCCCGTATCATCAAGATTGAGTGAAAAAATGTTTGTTGAGATTTCAGGAAACTCGTAGTTTTTTGGTACCTTGGCAACCCCTTTCAATAAAAGTGATTCTCGTCAGTCTCTGCTTGGGGCTACTTCAATAGGACACAAACCATAGGGATAGAACTTGGAACTACATTATTGTGCCAAGTTTCAAAGAGCTAGCACAAACCGTGTTTGATTTAGAGTTCCAAATACATGTATCCATATAGGAGAAAACAGAGTGAAACCAAAACATGAAAACGGTTCCTGCAAAGGAACCGTTTAACCTAGAAGAACGAAATTTGGTGAGCCAAGTGGGATTGGTGTACTGATCATGACCTGCCAGTATCATCAAGATTGGGTGAAAAAATGTTTGCTGAGAATCCGGAAACTCGTAGTTTTTCGAAAGCTTGGCAACCCCTTTCAATGAAAGTGATTCTCGTCAGTCTCTGCTTGGGGCTACTTCAATAGGACACAAACCATAGGGATAGAACTTGGAACTACATTATTGTGCCAAGTTTCAAAGAGCTAGCACAAACCGTGTTTGATTTAGAGTTCCAACTACATGTATCCATATAGGAGAAAACAGAGTGAAACCTAAATATGAAAACGGTTACTGCAAAGGAACCGTTTAACCTAGAAGAACGAAATTGGGTGAGCCAAGTGGGATTGGTGTATTGATCATGACCTGCCAGTATCATCAAGACTGGGTGAAAAAATGTTTGCTGACATATCAGGAAACTCGTACTTTTTTTGGAAGCTTGGAAACCCCTTTCAATTAAAGTGATTCTCCTCAGTGTCTGATTGGGGCTACTTCAATAGGACACAAACCATAGCGATAGAACTTGGAAGTACATTATTTTGCCAAGTTTCAAAGAGCTAGCACAAACCGTGTTTGATTTAGAGTTCCAAGTACTTGTATCCATATAGGAGAAAAGAGTGTGAAACTTAAACTTGAAAACGGTTACTGCAAACGAACGGTTTAAGCTAGAAGAGCAAAATTTGGTGAGGCAAGTGGGATTGGTGTACTGATCATTACCTGCCAGTATCATCAAGATTGGGTGAAAAAATGTTTCCTGAGATTTCAGGAAACTCGTAGTTTTTTGAAAGCTTGGCAACCCCTTTCAATGAAAGTGATTCTCGTCAGTCTCTGCTTGGGGCTACTTCAATAGGACACAAACCATAGCGATAGAACTTGGAACTACATTATTGTGCCAAGTTTCAAAGAGCTAGCACAAACCGTGTTTGATTTAGAGTTCCAACTACATGTATCCATATAGGAGAAAACAGAGTGGAAACCTAAACATGAAAACGGTTACTGCAAAAGAACCGTTTAACCTAGAAGAACGAAATTTGGTGAGCCAAGTGGGATTGGTGTACTGATCATGACCTGCCAGTATCATCAAGATTGGGTGAAAAAATGTTTGCTGAGAATCCGGAAACTCGTAGTTTCTCAATAGCTTCGCAACCCCTTTCAATGAAAGTGATTCTCGTCAGTCTCTGATTGGGCTACTTCAATAGGACACAAATCATAGCGATAGATCTTGGAACTACATTATTTTGCCAAGTTTCAAAGAGCTAGCACAAACCGTGTTTGATTTAGAGTTCCAACTACATGTATCCATAAAGGAGAAAACAGAGTGAAACCTAAACATGAAAACGGTTACTGCAAAGGAACGGTATAACCTAGAAGACCGAAATTTGGTGAGCCAAGTGGGATTGGTGTACTGATCATTACCTGCCAGTATCATCAAGATTGAGTGAAAAAAATGTTTGATGAGATATCAGGGAACTCGTAGTTTTTTGGAACCTTGGCAACCCCTTTCAATAAAAGTGATTCTCGTCAGTCTCTGCTTGGGGCTACTTCAATAGGACACAAACCATAGGGATAGAACTTGGAACTACATTATTGTGCCAAGTTTCAAAGAGCTAGCACAAACCGTGTTTGATTTAGAGTTCCAAATACATGTATCCATATAGGAGAAAACAGAGTGAAACCAAAACATGAAAACGGTTCCTGCAAAGGAACCGTTTAACCTAGAAGAACAAAATTTGGTGAGCCAAGTGGGATTGGTGTACTGATCATGACCTGCCAGTATCATCAAGATTGGGTGAAAAAATGTTTGCTGAGAATCCGGAAACTCGTAGTTTTCGAAAGCTTGGCAACCCCTTTCAATGAAAGTGATTCTCGTCAGTCTCTGCTTGGGGCTACTTCAATAGGACACAAACCATAGCGATAGAACTTGGAACTACATTATTGTGCCAAGTTTCAAAGAGCTAGCACAAACCGTGTTTGATTTAGAGTTCCAACTACATGTATCCATATAGGAGAAAACAGAGTGAAACCTAAACATGAAACGGTTACTGCAAAGGAACGGTTTAAGGTAGAAGAACGAAATTTGGTGAGCCAAGTGGGAATGGTATACTGATCATTACCTGCCAGTATCATCAAGATTGGGTGAAAAAATGTTTGCTGAGATTTCCGGAAACTCGTAGTTTTTCGGAAGCTTGGCAACCCCTTTCAATGAAAGGGATTCTCGTCAGTCTCTGCTTGGGGCTACTTCAATAGGACACAAACCATAGCGATAGAACTTGGAACTACATTATTGTGCCAAGTTTCAAAGAGCTAGCACAAACCGTGTTTGATTTAGAGTTCCAACTGCATGTATCCATATAGGAGAAAACAGAGTGAAACCTAAACATGAAAACGGTTACTGCAAAGGAACGGTTTAAGCTAGAAGAACGAAATTTGGTGAGCCAAGTGGGATTGGTGTACTGATCATTATCTGCCAGTATCATCAAGATTGGGTGAAAAAATGTTTGCTGAGATTTCAGGAAACTCGTAGTTTTTTGGAAGCTTGGCAACCCCTTTCAATGAAAGGGATTCTAGTCAGTCTTTGCTTGGGGTACTTCAAAAGGACACAAACCATTGCGATAGAACTTGGAACTACATTATTGTGCCAAGTTTCAAAGAGCTAGCACAAACCGTGTTTGATTTAGTGTTCCAACTGCATGTATCCATATAGGAGAAAACAGAGAGAAAACCTAAACATGAATACGATTACTACAAAGGAACGATTTAACGTATAAGAACAAAATTTGGTGAACCAAGTGGGACTGGTGTTGTGATAATTATCTGCAAGTATCATCAAGATTGGGTGAAAAAATGTTTGCTGAGATTTCCGGAAACTCGTAGTTTTTCGAAAGCTTGGCAACACCTTTAAATGAAAGTGATTATCGTCACTCTCTGCTTGGGGCTACTTCAATAGGACAAAAACCATAGCGATAGAACTTGGAACTACATTATTGTGCCAAGTTTCAAAGAGCTAGCACAAACCGTGTTTGATTTAGAGTTCCAACTACATGTATCCATATAGGAGAAAACAGAGTGAAACCTAAACATGAAAACGGTTACTGCAAAGGAACGGTTTAACCTAGAAGAACGAAATTTGGTGAGCCAAGTGGGATTGGTGTACTGATCATTACCTGCAAGTATCATCAAGATTGGGTGAAAAAATGTTTGCTGAGATTTCAGGAAACTCGTAGTTTTACGGAAGCTTGGCAACCCCTTTCAATGAAAGTGATTCTCGTCAGTCTCTGCTTCGGGCTACTTCAATAGGACACAAACCATAGCGATAGAACTTGGAACTACATTATTGTGCCAAGTTTCAAAGAGCTAGCACAAACCGTCTTTGATTTAGAGTTCCAACTACATGTATCCATAGAGGAGAAAATAGAGTGAAACCTAAACATGAAAACGGTTACTGCAAAGGAACGGTTTAACCTAGAAGAACGAAATTTGGTGAGCCAAGTGGGATTGGTGTACTGATCATTACCTGCAAGTATCATCAAGATTGGGTGAAAAAATGTTTGCTGAGATTTCAGGAAACTCGTAGTTTTTTGGAAGCTTGGCAACCCCTTTCAATGAAAGTGATTCTCGTCAGTCTCTGCTTTGGGCTACTTCAATAGGACACAAACCATAGCGATAGAACTTGGAACTACATTTTTGTGCCAAGTTTCAAAGAGCTAGCACAAACAGCGTTTGATTTAGAGTTCCACCTACATGTATCCATATAGTAGAAAACAGAGTGAAACCTAAACATGAAAACGGTTACTGCAAAGGAACGGTTTAACCTAGAAAAACGAAATTTGGTAAGCCAAGTGGGATTGGTGTACTGATCATTACCTGCAAGTATCATCAAGATTGGGTGAAAAAATGTTTGCTGAGATTTCAGGAAACTCGTAGTTTTACAGAAGCTTGGCAACCCCTTTCAATGAAAGTGATTCTCATCAGTCTCTGCTTCGTGCTACTTCAATAGGACACAAACCATAGCCATAGAACTTGGAACTACATTATTGTGCCAAGTTTCAAAGAGCTAGCACAAACCGTGTTTGATTTAGAGTTCCAACTACATGTATCCATATAGGAGAAAACAGAGTGAAACCTAAACATGAAAACGGTTACTGCAAAGGAACTGTTTAACCTAGAAGAACGAAATTTGGTGAGCCAAGTGTGATTGGATTACTGATCATTACCTGCAAGTATCATCAAGATTGGTGAAAAAATGTTTGCTGAGATTTCAAGAAACTCGTAGTTTTTTGGAAGCTTGGCAACCCCTTTCAATGAAAGTGATTCTCGTCAGTCTCTGCTTGGGGCTACTTCAATAGGACACAAACCATAGCCATAGAACTTGGAACTACATTATTGTGCCAAGTTTCAAAGAGCTAGCACAAACCGTGTTTGATTTAGAGTTCCAACTACATGTATCCACATAGGAGAAAACAGAGTGAAACCTAAACATGAAAACGGTTACTGCAAAGGAACGGTTTAACCAAGAAGAACGAAATTTGGTGAGCCAAGTGGGATTGGATTACTGATCATTACCTGCAAGTATCATCAAGATTGGTGAAAAAATGTTTGCTGAGATTTCAGGAAACTCGTAGTATTTTTGGAAGCTTGGCAACCCCTTTGAATGAAAGTGATTCTCGTCAGTCTCTGCTTGGGGCTACTTCAATAGGACACAAACCGTAGCGATACAACTTGGAACTACATTATTGTGCCAAGTTTCAAAGAGCTAGCACAAACCGCGTTTGATTTAGAGTTCCAAATACATGTATCCATATAGGAGAAAACAGAGTGAAACCTAAACATGAAAACGGTTACTGCAAAGGAACGGTTTAACCTAGAAGAACGAAATTTGGTGAGCCAAGTGGGATTGGTGTACTGATCATTACCTGCAAGTATCATCAAGATTGGGTGAAAAAATGTTTGCTGAGATTTCAGGAAACTCGTAGTTTTTTGGAAGCTTGGCAACCAATTTCAATGAAAGTGATTCTCGTCAGTCTCTGCTTTGGGCTACTTCAATAGGACACAAACCATAGCGATAGAACTTGGAACTACATTATTGTGCCAAGTTTCAAAGAATTAGCACAGACCGTGTTTGATTTAGAGTTCCAAATACATGTATCCATATAGGAGAAAACAGAGTGAAACCTAAACATGAAAACGGTTACTGCAAAGGAACGGTTTAACCTAGAAGAACGAAATTTGGTGAGCCAAGTGGGATTGGTGTACTGATCATTACCTGCAACTATCATCAAGATTGGTGAAAAAATGTTTGCTGAGATTTCAGGAAACTCGTAGTTTTTGGGAAGCTTGGCAACCCCTTTCAATGAAAGTGATTCTCGTCAGTCTCTGCTTGGGGCTACTTCAATATAACACAAACCATAGCCATAGAACTTGGAACTACATTATTGTGCCATGTTTCAAAGAATTAGCACAAACCGTGTTTGATTTAGAGTTCCAACTACATGTATCCATATAGGAGAAGACAGAGTGAAACCTAAACATGAAAACGGTTACTGCAAAGGAACGGTTTAACCTAGAAGAACGAAATTTGGTGAGCCAAGTGGGATTGGTGTACTGATCATTACCTGGAAGTATCATCAAGATTGGGTGAAAAAATGTTTGCTGAGATTTCAGGATTCTCGTAGTTTTACGGAAGCTTGGCAACCCCTTTCAATGAAAGGGATTCTCGTCAGTCTCTGCTTCGGGCTACTTCAATAGGACACAAACCATAGCGATAGAACTTGGATCTACATTATTGTGCCAAGTTTCAAAGAGCTAGCACAAAGCGTCTTTGATTTAGAGTTCCAACTACATGTATCCATTGAGGAGAAAATAGAGTGAAACCTAAACATGAAAACGGTTACTGCAAAGGAATGGTTTAACCTAGAAGAACGAAATTTGGTGAGCCACGTGGGATTGGTGTACTGATCATTACCTGCAAGTATCATCAAGATTGGGTGAAAAAATGTTTGCTGAGATTTCAGGAAACTCGTAGTTTTTTGGAAGCTTGGCAACCCCTTTCAATGAAAGTGATTCTCGTCAGTCTCTGCTTTGGGCTACTTCAATAGGACACAAACCATAGCCATAGAACTTGGAACTACATTATTGTGCCAAGTTTCAAAGAGCTAGCACAAACCGTGTTTGATTTAGAGTTCCAACTACATGTATCCATATAGGAGAAAACAGAGTGAAACCTAAACATGAAAACGGTTACTGCAAAGGAACGGTTTAACCTAGAAGAACGAAATTTGGTCAGCCAAGTGGGATTGGATTACTGATCATTACCTGCAAGTATCATCAAGATTGGTGAAAAAATGTTTGCTGAGATTTCAGGAAACTCGTAGTATTTTTGGAAGCTTGGCAACCATTTTCAATGAAAGTGATTCTCGTCAGTCTCTGCTTGCGGCTACTTCAATAGAACACAAACCATAGCCATAGAACTTGGAACTACATTATTGTGCCAAGTTTCAAAGAGCTAGCACAAACCGTGTTTGATTTAGAGTTCCAAATACATGTATCCATATAGGAGAAAACAGAGTGAAACCTAAACATGAAAACGGTTACTGCAAAGGAACGGTTTAACCTAGAAGAACGAAATTTGGTGAGCCAAGTGGGATTGGTGTACTGATCATTACCTGCAAGTATCATCAAGATTGGGTGAAAAAATATTTGCTGAGATTTCAGGAAACTCGTAGTTTTTTGGAAGCATGGCAACCCCTTTCAATGAATGTGATTATCGTCAGTCTCTGCTTGGGGCTACTTCAATAGGACACAAACCATAGCGATCGAACTTGGAACTACATTATTGTGCCAAGTTTCAAAGAGCTAGCACAAACCGCGTTTGATTTAGAGTTCCAAATACATGTATCCATATAGGAGAAAACAGAGTGAAACCTAAACATGAAAACGGTTACTGCAAAGGAACGGTTTAACCTAGAAGAACGAAATTTGGTGAGCCAAGTGGGATTGGATTACTGATCATTACCTGCAAGTATCATCAAGATTGGGTGAAAAAATGTTTGCTGAGATTTCAGGAAACTCGTAGTTTTACAGAAGCTTGGCAACCCCTTTCAATGAAAGTGATTCTCATCAGTCTCTGCTTCGGGCTACTTCAATAGGACACAAACCATAGCCATAGAACTTGGAACTACATTATTGTGCCAAGTTTCAAAGAGCTAGCACAAACCGTGTTTGATTTAGAGTTCCAACTACATGTATCCATATAGGAGAAAACAGAGTGAAACCTAAACATGAAAACGGTTACTGCAAAGGAACTGTTTAACCTAGAAGAACGAAATTTGGTGAGCCAAGTGGGATTGGTGTACTGATCATTACCTGCAAGTATCATCAAGATTGGTGAAAAAATGTTTGCTGAGATTTCTGGAAACTCGTAGTTTTTTGGAAGCTTGGCAACCCCTTTCAATGAAAGTGATTCTCGTCAGTCTCTGCTTGGGGCTACTTCAATAGGACACAAACCATAGCCATAGAACTTGGAACTACATTATTGTGCCAAGTTTCAAAGAGCTAGCACAAACCGTGTTTGATTTAGAGTTCCAAATACATGTATCCATATAGGAGAAAACAGAGTGAAACCTAAACATGAAAACGGTTACTGCAAAGGAACGGTTTAACCTAGAAGAACGAAATTTGGTGAGCCAAGTGGGATTGGTGTACTGATCATTACCTGCAAGTATCATCAAGATTGGGTGAAAAAATGTTTGCTGAGATTTCAGGAAACTCGTAGTTTTACAGAAGCTTGGCAACCCCTTTCAATGAAAGTGATTCTCATCAGTCTCTGCTTCGGGCTACTTCAATAGGACACAAACCATAGCCATAGAACTTGGAACTACATTATTGTGCCAAGTTTCAAAGAGCTAGCACAAACCGTGTTTGATTTAGAGTTCCAACTACATGTATCCATATAGGAGAAAACAGAGTGAAACCTAAACATGAAAACGGTTACTGCAAAGGAACTGTTTAACCTAGAAGAACGAAATTTGGTGAGCCAAGTGTGATTGGATTACTGATCATTACCTGCAAGTATCATCAAGATTGGTGAAAAAATGTTTGCTGAGATTTCAAGAAACTCGTAGTTTTTTGGAAGCTTGGCAACCCCTTTCAATGAAAGTGATTCTCGTCACTCTCTGCTTGGGGCTACTTCAATAGGACACAAACCATAGCCATAGAACTTGGAACTACATTATTGTGCCAAGTTTCAAAGAGCTAGCACAAACCGTGTTTGATTTAGAGTTCCAACTACATGTATCCATATAGGAGAAAACAGAGTGAAACCTAAACATGAAAACGGTTACTGCAAAGGAACGGTTTAACCTAGAAGAACGAAATTTGGTGAGCCAAGTGGGATTGGATTACTGATCATTACCTGCAAGTATCATCAAGATTGGTGAAAAAATGTTTGCTGAGATTTCAGGAAACTCGTAGTATTTTTGGAAGCTTGGCAACCCCTTTCAATGAAAGTGATTCTCGTCAGTCTCTGCTTGCGGCTACTTCAATAGAACACAAACCATAGCCATAGAACTTGGAACTACATTATTGTGCCAAGTTTCAAAGAGCTAGCACAAACCGTGTTTGATTTAGAGTTCCAACTACATGTATCCATATAGGAGAAAACAGAGTGAAACCTAAACATGAAAACGGTTACTGCAAAGGAACGGTTTAACCTAGAAGAACGAAATTTGGTGAGCCAAGTGGGATTGGTGTACTGATCATTACCTGCAAGTATCATCAAGATTGGGTGAAAAAATATTTGCTGAGATTTCAGGAAACTCGTAGTTTTTTGGAAGCATGGCAACCCTTTCAATGAATGTGATTATCGTCAGTCTCTGCTTGGGGCTACTTCAATAGGACACAAACCATAGCGATCGAACTTGGAACTACATTATTGTGCCAAGTTTCAAAGAGCTAGCACAAACCGCGTTTGATTTAGAGTTCCAAATACATGTATCCATATAGGAGAAAACAGAGTGAAACCTAAACATGAAAACGGTTACTGCAAAGGAACGGTTTAACCTAGAAGAACGAAATTTGGTGAGCCAAGTGGGATTGGATTACTGATCATTACATGCAAGTATCATCAAGATTGGGTGAAAAAATGTTTGCTGAGATTTCAGGAAACTCGTAGTTTTACGGAAGCTTGGCAACCCCTTTCAATGAAAGTGATTCTCGTCAGTCTCTGCTTGGGGCTACTTCAATAGGACACAAACCATAGCGATACAACTTGGAACTACATTATTGTGCCAAGTTTCAAAGAGCTTTCACAAACCGCGTTTGATTTAGAGTTCCAAATACATGTATCCATATAGGAGAAAACAGAGTGAAACCTAAACATGAAAACGGTTACTGCAAAGGAACGGTTTAACCTAGAAGAACGAAATTTGGTGAGCCAAGTGGGATTTTTGTACTGATCATTACCTGCAAGTATCATCAAGATTGGGTGAAAAAATGTTTGCTGAGATTTCAGGAAACTCGTAGTTTTTTGGAAGCTTGGCAACCAATTTCAATGAATGTGATTCTCGTCAGTCTCTGCTTGGGGCTACTTCAATAGGACACAAACCATAGCGATTGATCTTGGAACTACATTATTGTGCCAAGTTTCAAAGAGCTAGCACAAACCGTGTTTCATTTAGAGTTCCACCTACAGGTATCCATATAGGAGAAAACAGAGTGAAACCTAAACAAGAAAACGTTTACTGCAAAGGAACGTTTAACCTAGAAGAACGAAATTTGGGTGAGCCAAGTGGGATTGGATTACTGATCATTACCTGCAAGTATCATCAAGATTGGGTGAAAAAATGTTTGCTGAGATTTCAGGAAACTCGTAGTTTTACGGAAGCTTGGCAACCCCTTTCAATGAAAGGGATTCTCGTCAGTCTCTGCTTTGGGCTACTTCAATAGGACACAAACCATAGCGATAGAACTTGGAACTACATTATTGTGCCAAGTTTCAAAGAATTAGCACAGACCGTGTTTTGATTTAGAGTTCCAAATACATGTATCCATATAGGAGAAAACAGAGTGAAACCTAAACATGAAAACGGTTACTGCAAAGGAACGGTTTAACCTAGAAGAACGAAATTTGGTAAGCCAAGTGGGATTGGTGTACTGATCATTACCTGCAAGTATCATCAAGATTGGTGAAAAAATGTTTGCTGAGATTTCAGGAAACTCGTAGTTTTTTGGAAGCTTGGCAACCAATTTCAATGAATGTGATTCTCGTCAGTCTCTGCTTGGGGCTACTTCAATAGGTCACAAACCATAGTGATAGAACTAGGAACTACATTATTGTGCAAGTTTCAAAGAGCTAGCACAAACCGTGTTTGATTTAGAGTTCCAACTACATGTATCCATATAGGAGAAAACAGAGTGAAACCTAAACATGAAAACGGTTACAGCAAAGGAACGGTTTAACCTAGAAGAACGAAATTTGGTGAGCCAAGTGGGATTGGATTTCTGATCATTACCTGCAAGTATCATCAAGATTGGTGAAAAAATGTTTGCTGAGATTTCAGGAAACTCGTAGTTTTTTGGAAGCTGGCAACCCCTTTCAATGAAAGTGATTCTCGTCAGTCTCTGCTTGGAGCTACTTCAATAGGACACAAACCATAGCCATAGAACTTGGAACTACATTATAGTGCCAATTTTCAAAGAGCTAGCACAAACCGTCTTTGATTTAGAGTTCCAACTACATGTATCCATATAGGAGAAAATAGAGTGAAACCTAAACATGAAAACAGTTACTGCAAAGGAACGGTTTAACCTAGAAGAACGAAATTTGGTGAGCCAAGTGGGATTGGTGTACTGATCATTACCTGCAAGTATCATCCAGATTGGGTGAAAAAATGTTTGCTGAGAATTCAGGAAACTCGTAGATTTTTGGAAGCTTGGCAACCCCTTTCACTGAAATTGACTCTCGTCAGTCTCTGCTTGGGGCTACTTCAATAGGACACAAACCATAGCAATAGAACTTGGAACTACATTATTGTTCCAAGTTTCAATGAGCTAGCACAAACCGTCTTTGATTTAGAGTTCCAACTACATGTATCCATAAAGGAGAAAACAGAGTGAAACCTAAACATGAAAACGGTTACTGCAAAGGAACGGTTTAACCTAGAAGAACGAAATTTGGTGAGCCAAGTGGGATTGGTGTACTGATCATTACCTGCAAGTATCATCAAGATTGGGTGAAAAAATGTTTGCTGAGATTTCAGGAAACTCGTAGTTTTTTGGAAGCTTGGCATCCCCCTTTTCAATGAATGTGATTCTCGTCAGTCTCTGCTTGGGGCTACTTCAATAGGACACAAACCATAGCGAAAGAACTTGGAACTACATTATTGTGCCAAGTTTCAAAGAGCTAGCACAAACCGCGTTTGATTTAGAGTTCCAACTACATATATCCATATAGGAGAAAACAGAGTGAAACCTAAATATGTAAACGGTTACTGCAAAGGAACGGTTTAACCTAGAAGAACGAAATTTGGTGAGCCAAGTGGGATTGGTGTACTGATCATTACCTGCAAGTATCATCAAGATTGGGTGAAAAAATGTTTGCTGAGATTTCAGGAAACTCGTAGTTTTTTGGAAGCTTGCAACCAATTTCAATGAATGTGATTCTCATCAGTCTCTCCTTGGGGCTACTTCAATAGGACACAAACCATAGCCATAGAACTTGGAACTACATTATTGTGCCAAGTTTCAAAGAGCTAGCACAAACCGTGTTTGATTTAGAGTTCCAACTACATGTATCCATATAGGAGAAAACAGAGTGAAACCTAAACATGAAAACGGTTGCTAAAAAGGAACGGTTTAACCTAGAAGAACGAAATTTGGTGAGCAAAGTGGGATTGGTGTACTGATCATTACCTGCAAGTATGATCAAGATTGGGTGAAAAAAATGTTTGCTGAGATTTCAGAACCTCGTAGTTTTACGGATGCTTGGCAACCCCTTTCAATGAAAGTGATTCTCGTCAGTCTCTGCTTCGGGCTACTTCAATAGGACACAAATCATAGCCATAGAACTTGGAACTACATTATTGTGCCAAGTTTCAAAGAATTAGCACAAACCGTGTTTGATTTAGAGTTCCAACTACATGTATCCATATAGGAGAAAACAGAGTGAAACCTAAACATGAAAACGGTTACTGCAAAGGAACGGTTTAACCTAGAAAAACGAAATTGGTGAGCCAAGTGGGATTGGTGTACTGATCATTACCTGCCAGTATCGTCAAGATTGGGTGAAAAAATGTTTGCTCAAGTTTCAGGAAATCGTAGTTTTTTGGAAGCTTGGCAACCCCTTTCAATGAAAGTGATTCTCGTCAGTCTCTGCTTGGAGCTACTTCAATAGGACACAAACTATAGCGATACAACTTGGAACTACATTATTGTGCCAAGTTTCAAAGAGCTAGCACAAACCGTGTTTCATTTAGAGTTCCAAATACATGTATCCGTATAGGAGAAAACAGAGTGAAAGCTAAACATCAAAACGGTTACCTGCAAATTAACGGTTTAACCTAGAAGAACGAAATTTGGTGAGCCAAGTGGGATTGGTGTACTGATCATTACCTGCCAGTATCGTCAAGATTGGGTGAAAAAATGTTTGCTCAAGTTTCAGGAAATCGTAGTTTTTTGGAAGCTTGGCAACCCCTTTCAATGAAAGTGATTCTCGTCAGTCTCTGCTTGGAGCTACTTCAATAGGACACAAACTATAGCGATACAACTTGGAACTACATTATTGTGCCAAGTTTCAAAGAGCTAGCACAAACCGTGTTTGATTTAGAGTTCCAAATACATGTATCCATATAGGAGAAAACAGAGTGAAAGCTAAACATGAAAACGGTTACTGCAAATTAACGGTTTAACCTAGAAGAACGAAATTTGGTGAGCCAAGTGGGATTGGTGTACTAATCATTACCTGCAAGTATCATCAATATTGGGTGAAAAAATGTTTGCTCAAGATTCAGGAAATCCTAGTTTTTTGGAAGCTTGGCAACCCCTTTCAATGAAAGTGATTCTCGTCAGTCTCTGCTTGGGGCTACTTCAATAGGCCACAAACCATAGCCATAGAACTTGGAACTACATTATTGTGCCATCTCAAAGAGCTAGCAAAAACCGTGTTTGATTTAGAGTTCCAACTACATGTATCCATATAGGAGAAAAACAGAGTGAAATCTAAACATGAAAAAGGTTACTGCAAAGGAACGGTTTAACCTAGAAGAACGAAATTTGGTGAGCCAAGTTGGATTGGTGTACTGATCATTACCTGCAAGTATCATCAAAATTGGGTGAAAAAATGTTTGCTGAGATTTCCGGAAACTCGTAGTTTTTCGGAAGCTTGGCCACCCCTTTGAATGAAAGTGATTATCGTCAGTCTCTGATAGGGGCTACTTCAATAGACACAAACCATAGCGATAGAACTTGGAACTACATTATTGTGCCAAGTTTCAAAGAGCTAGCAAAAACCGTGTTTGATTTAGAGTTCCAACTACATGTATCCATATAGGAGAAAACAGAGTGAAACCTAAACATGAAAACGGTTACTGCAAAGGAATGGTTTAACCTAGAAGAACAAAATTTGGTGAGCCAAGTGGGATTGGATTACTGATCATTACCTGCAAGTATCATCAAGATTGTGAAAAAATGTTTGCTGAGATTTCAGGAAACTCGTAGTTTTTTGGAAGTTGGCAACCCCTTTCAATGAAAGTGATTCTCGTCAGTCTCTGCTTGGGGCTACTTCAATAGGACACAAACCATAGCCATAGAACTTGGAACTACATTATCGTGCCAAGTATCAAAGAGCTAGCACAAACCGTGTTTGATTTAGTGTTCCAACTACATGTATCCATATAGGAGAAAACAGAGTGAAACCTAAACATGAAAACGGTTACTGCAAAGGAACGGTTTAACCTAGAAGAACGAAATTTGGTGAGCCAAGTGTGATTGGATTACTGATCATTACCTGCAAGTATCATCAAGATTGGTGAAAAAAGGTTTGGTGAGATTTCAGGAAACTCGTAGTTTTTTTGGAAGCCTGGCAACCCCTTTCAATGAATGTGATTCTCGTCAGTCTCTGCTTGGGGGCTACTTCAATAGGACACAAACCATAGCCATAGAACTTGGAACTACATTATTGTGCCAAGTATCAAAGAGCTAGCACAAACCGTGTTTGATTTAGAGTTCCAACTACATGTATCCATATAGGAGAAAACAGAGTGAAACCTAAACATGAAAACGGTTACTGCAAAGGAACGGTTTAACCTAGAATAACGAAATTTGGTGAGCCAAGTGTGATTGGATTACTGATCATTACCTGCAAGTATCATCAAGATTGGTGAAAAAATGTTGGTGAGATTTCAGGAAACTCGTAGTTTTTTGGAAGCTTGGCAACCCCTTTCTATGAAAGTGATTCTCGTCAGTCTCTGCTTGGGTCTACTCAATAGGACACAAACCATAGCCATAGAACTTGGAACTACATTATTGTGCCAAGTTTCAAAAGAGCTAGCACAAACCGTTTTTGATTTAGAGTTCCAACTACATGTATCCATATAGGAGAAAACAGAGTGAAACCTAAACATGAAAACGGTTACTGCAAAGGAACGGTTTAACCTAGAAGAACAAAATTTGGTGAGCCAAGTGGGATTGGATTACTGATCATTAACTGCAAGTATCATCAAGATTGGTGAAAAAAATGTTTGCTGAGATTTCAGGAAACTCGTAGTTTTTTGGAAGTTGGCAACCCCTTTCAATGAAAGTGATTCTCGTCAGTCTCTGCTTGGGGCTACTTCAATAGGACACAAACCATAGCGATTGAACTTGGAACTACATTATTGTGCCAAGTATCAAAGAGCTAGCACAAACCGTGTTTGATTTAGTGTTCCAAATACATGTATCCATATAGGAGAAAACAGAGTGAAACCTAAACATGAAAACGGTTACAGCAAAGGAACGGTTTAACCTAGAATAACGAAATTTGGTGAGCCAAGTGTGATTGGATTACTGATCATTACCTGCAAGTATCATCAAGATTGGTGAAAAAAGGTTTGGTGAGATTTCAGGAAACTCGTAGTTTTTTTGGAAGCTTGGCAACCCTTTCAATGAATGTGATTCTCGTCAGTCTCTGCTTGGGGCTACTCCAATAGGACACAAACCATAGCCATAGAACTTGGAACTACATTATTGTGCCCAGTATCAAAGAGCTAGCACAAACCGTGTTTGATTTAGAGTTCCAACTACATGTATCCATATAGGAGAAAACAGAGTGAAACCTAAACATGAAAACGGTTACTGCAAAGGAACGGTTTAACCTAGAAGAACGAAATTTGGTGAGCCAAGTGTGATTGGATTACTGATCATTACCTGCAAGTATCATCAAGATTGGTGAAAAAATGTTTGGTGAGATTTCAGGAAACTCGTAGTTTTTTGGAAGCTTGGCAACCCCTTTCTATGAAAGTGATTCTGGTCAGTCTCTGCTTGCGGCTACTTCAATAGGACACAAACCATAGTCATAGAACTTGGAACTACATTATTGTGCCAAGTTTCAAAGACCTAGCACAAACCGTGTTTGATTTAGAGTTCCAACTACATGTATCCATATAGGAGAAAACAGAGTGAAACCTAAACATGAAAACGGTTACTGCAAAGGAACGGTTTAACCTAGAAGAACGAAATTTGGTGAGCCAAGTGGGATTGGTGTACTGATCATGACCTGCAAATATCATCAAGATTGGGTGAAAAAATGTTTGCTGAGATTTCAGGAAACTCGTAGTTTTTTGGAAGCTTGGCAACCAATTTCAATGAATGTGATTCTCGTCAGTCTCTGCTTGGGGCTACCTCAATAGGTCACAAACCATAGCGATAGAACGAGGAACTACATTATTGTGCCAAGTTTCAAAGAGCTAGCACAAATCGTGTTTGATTTAGAGTTCCAACTACATGTATCCATATAGGAGAAAACAGAGTGAAACCTAAACATGAAAACGGTTACTGCAAAGGAACGGTTTAACCTAGAAGAACGAAATTTGGTGAGCCAAGTGGGATTGGTGTACTGATCATTACCTGCAAGTATCATCAAGATTGGGTGAAAAAATGTTTGCTGAGAATTCAGGAAACTCGTAGTTTTTTGGAAGCTTGGCAACAACTTTCACTGAAATTGACTCTTGTCAGTCTCTGCTTGGGGCTACTTCAATAGGACACAAACCATAGCCATAGAACTTGGAACTACATTATTGTGCCAAGTTTCAAAGAGCTAGCACAAACAGTGTTTGATTTAGTGTTCCAAATACATGTATCCATATAGGAGAAAACAGAGTGAAACCTAAACATGAAAACGGTTACTGCAAAGGAACGTTTAACCTAGAAGAACGAAATTTGGTGAGCCAATTGGGATTGGTGTACTGATCATTACCTGCAAGTATGATCAAGATTGGGTGAAAAAAATGTTTGCTGAGATTTCAGGAACCTCGTAGTTTTACGGAAGCTTGGCAACCCCTTTCAATGAAAGTGATTCTCCTCAGTCTCTGCTTCGGGCTACTTCAATAGGACACAAATCATAGCCATAGAACTTGGAACTACATTATTGTGCCAAGTTTCAAAGAGATAGCACAAACCGTCTTTGATTTAGAGTTCCAACTACATGTATCCATATACGAGAAAACAGAGTGAAACCTAAACATGAAAACGGTTACTGCAAAGGAACGGTTTAACCTAGAAAAACGAAATTTGGTGAGCCAAGTGGGATTGGTGTACTGATCATTACCTGCCAGTATCGTCTAGATTGGGTGAAAAAATGTTTGCTCCAGTTTCAGGAAATCGTAGTTTTTTGGAAGCTTGGCAACCCCTTTCAATGAAAGTGATTCTCGTCAGTCTCTGCTTGGAGCTACTTCAATAGGACACAAACCATAGCGATAGAAATAGGAACTACATTATTGTGCCAAGTTTCAAAGAGCTAGCACAAACCGCGTTTGATTTAGAGTTCCAACTACATGTATCCTTAAAGGAGAAAACAGAGTGAAACCTAAACATGAAAACGGTTACTGTAAAGGAACGGTTTAACATAGAAGAACGAAATTTGGTGAGCCAAGTGGGATTGGATTACTGATCATTACCTGCAAGTATCATCAAGATTGGTGAAAAAATGTTGGGTGAGATTTCAGGAAACTCGTAGGTTTTTGGATGCTTGGAAACCAATTTCAATGAATGTGATTCTCGTCAGTCTCTGCTTGGTGCTACTTGAATAGGACACAAACCATAGCGATAGAAATAGGAACTACATTATTGTGCCAAGTTTCAAAAAGCTAGCACAAACCGTGTTTGATTTAGAGTTCCAACTACATGTATCCATATAGGAGAAAACAGAGTGAAACCTAAACATGAAACGGTTACTGCAAAGGAAACGGTTTAACCTAGAAGAACGAAATTTGGTGAGCCAAGTGGGATTGGATTACTGATCATTACCTGCAAGTATCATCAAGATTGGTGAAAAAATGTTTGCTGAGATTTCAGGAAACTCGTAGGTTTTTGGAAGTTGGCAACCCCTTTCAATGAAAGTGATTCTCGTCAGTCTCTGCTTGGGGCTACTTCAGTAGGACACAAACCATAGCCATAGAACTTGGAACTACATTATTGTGCCATGTTTCAAAGAATTAGGACAAACCGTGTTTGATTTAGAGTTCCAACTACATGTATCCATATACGAGAAAACAGAGTGAAACCTAAACATGAAAACGGTTACTGCAAAGGAACGGTTTAACCTAGAAAAACGAAATTTATTGAGCCAAGTGGGATTGGTGTACTGATCATTACCTGCCAGTATCGTCTAGATTGGGTGAAAAAATGTTTGCTCAAGTTTCAGGAAATCGTAGTTTTTTGGAAGCTTGGCAACCCCTTTCAATGAAAGTGATTCTCGTCAGTCTCTGCTTGGAGCTACTTCAATAGGACACAAACCATAGCGATAGAAATAGGAACTACATTATTGTGCCAAGTTTCAAAGAGCTAGCACAAACCGCGCTTGATTTAGAGTTCCAACTACATGTATCCTTAAAGGAGAAAACAGAGTGAAACCTAAACATGAAAACGGTTACTGTAAAGGAAACGGTTTAACATAGAAGAACGAAATTTGGTGAGCCAAGTGGGATTGGATTACTGATCATTACCTGCAAGTATCATCAAGATTGGTGAAAAAATGTTTGCTGAGATTTCAGGAAACTCGTAGTTTTATGGAAGCTTGGCAACCACTTTCAATGAATGTGATTCTCGTCAGTCTCTGCTTGGGGCTACTTCAATAGGACACAAACCATAGCCATAGAACTTGGAACTACATTATTGTGCCAAGTATCAAAGAGCTAGCACAAACCGTGTTTGATTTAGTGTTCCAACTACATGTATCCATATAGGAGAAAACAGAGTGAAACCTAAACATGAAAACGGTTACTGCAAAGGAACGGTTTAACCTAGAAGAACGAAATTTGGTGAGCCAAGTGGGATTGGTGTACTGATCATTACCTGCAAGTATCATCAAGATTGGGTGAAAAAAATGTTTGCTGAGATTTCAGGAAACTCGTAGGTTTTTGGATGCTTGGAAACCAATTTCAATGAATGTGATTCTCGTCAGTCTCTGCTTGGTGCTACTTGAATAGGACACAAACCATAGCGATAGAAATAGGAACTACATTATTGTGCCAAGTTTCAAAAAGCTAGCACAAACCGTGTTTGATTTAGATGTATCCATATAGGAGAAAACAGAGTGAAACCTAAACATGAAAACGGTTACTGCAAAGGAACGGTTTAACCTAGAAGAACGAAATTTGGTGAGCCAAGTGGGATTGGTGTACTGATCATTACCTGCAAGTATCATCAAGATTGGGTGAAAAAATGTTTGCTGAGATTTCAGGAAACTCGTAGTTTTACGGAAGTCTGGCAGCCCCTTTCAATAAAGTGATTCTCGTCAGTCTCTGCTTCGGGCTACTTCAATAGGACACAAACCATAGCGATAGAACTTGGAACTACATTATTGCGCCAAGTTTCAAAGAGCTAGCACAAACCGTGTTTGATTTAGAGTTCCACCTACATGTATCCATATAGGAGAAAACAGAGTGAAACCTAAACATGAAAACGGTTACTGCAAAGGAACGGTTTAACCTAGAAGAACGAAATTTGGTGAGCCAAGTGTGATTGGATTACTGATCATTACCTGCAAGTATCATCAAGATTGGTGAAAAAAATTTTATGAGATTTAAGGAAACTCGTAGTTTTTTTGGAAGCTTGGCAACCCCTTTCAATGAAAGTGATTCTCGTCAGTCTCTGCTTGGGGCTACTTCAATAGGACACAACCATAGCCATAGAACTTGGACCTACATTATTGTGCCATGTTTCAAAGAGCTAGCCCAAACCGTGTTTGATTTAGAGTTCCAACTACATGTATCCATATAGGAGAAAACAGAGTGAAACCTAAACATGAAACGGTTACTGCAAAGGAACGGTTTAACCTAGAAGAACGGAATTTGGTGAGCCAAGTGGGATTGGATTACTGATCATTACCTGCAAGTATCATCAAGATTGGGTGAAAAAATGTTTGCTGAGATTTCAGGAAACTCGTAGTTTTTTGGAAGCTTGGCAACCAATTTCAATGAATGTGATTCTCGTCAGTCTCTGCTTGGAGCTACTTCAATAGGACACAAACCATAGCGATACAACTTGGAGCTACATTATTGTGCCAAGTTTCAACGAACTAGCACAAACCGCGTTTGATTTAGAGTTCCAACTACATGTATCCATATAGGAGAAAACAGAGTGAAACCTAAACATGAAAACGGTTGCTAAAAAGGAACGGTTTAACCTAGAAGAAACGAAATTTTTTGAGCCAAGTCTGATTCGTGTACTGATCAATATCTGCAAGTATCATCAAGATTGGTGAAAAATGTTTGCTGAGATTTCAGGAAACTCGTAGTTTTTGGGAAGCTTGGCAACCCCTTTCAATGAAAGTGATTCTCGTCAGTCTCTGCTTATGGCTACTTCAATAGGACACAAACCATAGCCATAGAACTTGGAACTACATTATTGTGCCAAGTTTCAAAGAGCTAGCACAAACCGTGTTTGATTTAGAGTTCCAACTACATGTATCCATATAGGAGAAAACAGAGTGAAACCTAAACATGAAAACGGTTGCTAAAAAGGAATGGTTTAACCTAGAAGAACGAAATTTGGTGAGCCAAGTCTGATTCGTGTACTGATCATTACCTGCAAGTATCATCAAAATTGGGTGAAAAAATGTTTGCTGAGATTTCAGGAAACTCGTAGTTTTTTGGTAGCTTGGCAAAGCCTTTCAATGAATGTGATTCTCGTCAGTCTCTGCTTGGGGCTACTTCAATAGGACACAAACCATAGCGATAGAACTTGGAACTACATTATTGTGCCAAGTTTCAAAGAGCTGGCACAATCCGCGTTTGATTTAGTGTTCCAACTACATGTATCCATATAGGAGAAAACAGAGTGAAACCTAAACATGAAAACGGTTGCTAAAAATGAACGGTTTAACCTAGAAGAACGAAATTTGGTGAGCCAAGTGGGATTGGTGTACTGATCATTACCTGCAAGCATCATCAAGATTGGTGAAAAAATGTTTGCTGAGATTTCAGGAAACTCGTAGTTTTTTGGAAGCTTGGCAACCCCTTTCAATGAAAGTGATTCTCGTCAGTCTCTGCTTGGGGCTACTTCAATATAACACAAACCATAGCCATAGAACTTGGAACTACATTATTGTGCCAAGTTTCAAAGAGCTAGCAAAAACCGTGTTTGATTTAGAGTTCCAACTACATGTATCCATATAGGAGAAAACAGAGTGAAACCTAAATATGAAAACGGTTACTGCAAAGGAACGGTTTAACCTAGAAGAACGAAATTTGGTGAGCCAAGTGGGATTGGGGTACTGATCATTACCTGCAAGTATCATCAAGATTGGGTGAAAAAATGTTTTCTGAGATTTCAGGAAACTCGTAGTTTTTTGGAAGCTTGGCAACCCCTTTCAATGAAAGTGATTCTCGTCAGTCTCTGCTTGGGGCTACTTCAATAGGACACAAACCATAGCCATAGAACTTGGAACTACATTATTGTGCCAAGTTTCAAAGAGCTACCACAAACCGTGTTTGATTTAGAGTTCCAACTACATGTATCCATATAGGAGAAAACAGAGTGAAACCTAAACATGAAAACGGTTACTGCAAAGGAACGGTTTAACCTAGAAGAACGAAATTTGGAGAGCCAAGTGGGATTGGTGTACTGATCATTACCTGCAAGTACCATCAAGATTGGGTGAAAAAATGTTTGCTGAGATTTCAGGAAACTCGTAGTTTTACGGAAGCTTGGCAACCCCTTCCAATGAAAGTGATTCTCGTCAGTCTCTGCTTCGGCCTACTTCAATAGGACACAAACCATAGCGATAGAACTTGGAACTACATTATTGTGCCAAGTTTCAAATAATTAGCACAAACCGTGTTTGATTTAGAGTTCCAACTACATGTATCCATATAGGAGAAAACAGAGTGAAACCTAAACATGAAAACGGTTCCTACAAAGGAACGGTTTAACGTAGAAGAACGAAATTTGGTGAGCCAAGTGGGATTGGATTACTGATCATTACCTGCAAGTATCATCAAGATTGGTGAAAAAATGTTTGGTGAGATTTCAGGAAACTCGTAGTTTTTTTTGGAAGCTTGGCAACCACTTTCAATGAATGTGATTCTCGTCAGTCTCTGCTTGGGGCTACTTCAATAGGACACAAACCATAGCCATAGAACTTGGAACTACATTATTGTGCCAAGTATCAAAGAGCTAGCACAAACCGTGTTTGATTTAGTGTTCCAACTACATGTATCCATATAGGAGAAAACAGAGTGAAACCTAAACATGAAAACGGTTACTGCAAAGGAACGGTTTAACCTAGAAGAACGAAATATGGTGAGCCAAGTGGGATTGGTGTACTGATCATTACCTGCAAGTATCATCAAGATTGGGTGAAAAAATGTTTGCTGAGATTTCAGGAAACTCGTAGGTTTTTGGATGCTTGGAAACCAATTTCAATGAATGTGATTCTCGTCAGTCTCTGCTTGGTGCTACTTGAATAGGACACAAACCATAGCGATAGAAATAGGAACTACATTATTGTGCCAAATTTCAAAAAGCTAGCACAAACCGTGTTTGATTTAGAGTTCCAACTACATGTATCCATATAGGAGAAAACAGAGTGAAACCTAAACATGAAAACGGTTACTGCAAAGGAACGGTTTAAACCTAGAAGAACGAAATTTGGTGAGCCAAGTGGGATTGGATTACTGATCATTACCTGCAAGTATCATCAAGATTGGTGAAAAAAATGTTTGCTGAGATTTCAGGAAACTCGTAGGTTTTTGGAATTTGGCAACCCCTTTCAATGAAAGTGATTCTCGTCAGTCTCTGCTTGGGGCTACTTCAGTAGGACACAAACCATAGCCATAGAACTTGGAACTACATTATTGTGCCATGTTTCAAAGAATTAGCACAAACCGTGTTTGATTTAGAGTTCCAACTACATGTATCCATATAGGAGAAAACAGAGTGAAACCTAAACATGAAAACGGTTACTGCAAAGGAACGGTTTAACCTAGAAGAAGGATATTTGGTGAGCCAAGTGTGATTGGATTACTGATCATTACCTGCAAGTATCATCAAGATTGGGTGAAAAAATGTTTGCTGAGATTTCAGGAAACTCGTAGTTTTACGGAAGTCTGGCAAACCCTTTCAATGAAAGTGATTCTCGTCAGTCTCTGCTTCGGGCTACTTCAATAGGACACAAACCATAGCGATAGAAATAGGAACTACATTATTGTGCCAATTTTCAAAGAGCTAGCACAAACCGTGTTTGATTTAGAGTTCCACCTACATGTATCCATATAGGAGAAAACAGAGTGAAACCTAAACATGAAAACGGTCACTGCAAAGGAACGGTTTAACCTAGAAGAACGAAATTTGGTGAGCCAAGTGGGATTGGTGTACTGATCTTTACCTGCAAGTATCATCAAGATTGGTGAAAAAATGTTTGCTGAGATTTCAGGAAACTCGTAGTTTTACAGAAGCTTGGCAACCCCCTTTCAATGAAAGTGATTCTCGTCAGTCTCTGCTTGGGGCTACTTCAATAGGACACAAACCATAGCGATAGAACTTGGAACTACATTATTGTGCCAAGTTTCAAAGAGCTAGCACAAACCGTGTTTGATTGAGAGTTCCAACTACATGTATCCATATACGAGAAAACAGAGTGAAACCTAAACATGAAAACGGTTACTGCAAAGGAACCGTTTAACCTAGAAGAACGAAATTTGGTGAGCCAAGTGGGATTGGTGTACTGATCATTACCTGCCAGTATCATCAAGATTGGGTGAAAAAATGTTTGCTGAGAATTCCGGAAACTCGTAGTTTTTCGAAAGCTTGGCAACCCTTTCAATGAAAGTGATTCTCGTCAGTCTCTGCTTGGGGCTACTTCAATAGGACACAAACCATAGCGTAGAACTTGGAACTACATTATTGTGCCAAGTTTCAAAGAGCTAGCAAAAACCGTGTTTGATTTAGAGTTCAAAATACTTGTATCCATATAGGAGAAAACAGAGTGAAACCTAAACATGAAAACGTTTACTGCAAAGGATTGGTTTAAGCTAGGAGAACGAAATTTGGTGAGCCAAGTGGGATTGGATTACTGATCATTACCTGCAAGTATCATCAAGATTGGTGAAAAAATTTTTATGAGATTTAAGGAAACTCGTAGTTTTTTTGGAAGCTTGGCAACCCCTTTCAATGAAAGTGATTCTCGTCAGTCTCTGCTTGGGGCTACTTCAATAGGACACAAACCATAGCCATAGAACTTGGACCTACATTATTGTGCCATGTTTCAAAGAGCTAGCCCAAACCGTGTTTGATTTAGAGTTCCAACTACATGTATCCATATAGGAGAAAACAGAGAGAAACCTAAACATGAAAACGGTTACTGCAAAGGAACGTTTAACCTAGAAGAACGAAATTTGGTGAGCCAAGTGGGATTGGATTACTGATCATTACCTGCAAGTATCATCAAGATTGGGTGAAAAAATGTTTGCTGAGATTTCAGGAAACTCGTAGTTTTTTGGAAGCTTGGTAACCAATTTCAATGAATGTGATTCTCGTCAGTCTCTGCTTGGCGCTATTCAATAGGACACAAACCATAGCGATACAACTTGGAGCTACATTATTGTGCCAAGTTTCAACGAGCTAGCACAAACCGCGTTTGATTTAGAGTTCCAAATACATGTATCCATATAGGAGAAAACAGAGTGAAACCTAAACATGAAAACGGTTGCTAAAAAGGAACGGTTTATCCTAGAAGAACGAAATTTTTTGAGCCAAGTCTGATTCGTGTACTGATCAATATCTGCAAGTATCATCAAGATTGGTGAAAAAATGTTTGCTGAGATTTCAGGAAACTCGTAGTTTTTGGGAAGCTTGGCAACCCCTTTCAATGAAAGTGATTCTCGTCAGTCTCTGCTTATGGCTACTTCAATAGGACACAAACCATAGCCATAGAACTTGGAACTACATTATTGTGCCAAGTTTCAAAGAGCTAGCACAAACCGTGTTTGATTTAGAGTTCCAACTACATGTATCCATATAGGAGAAAACAGAGTGAAACCTAAACATGAAAACGGTTACTGCAAAGGAACGGTTTAACCTAGAAGAACGAAATTTGGTGAGCCAAGTGGGATTGGTGTACTGATCATTACCTGCAAGTATCATCAAAATTGGGTGAAAAAAATGTTTGCTGAGATTTCAGGAAACTCGTAGTTTTTTGGTAGCTTCGCAAAGCCTTTCAATGAATGTGATTCTCGTCAGTCTCTGCTTGGGGCTACTTCAATAGGACACAAACCATAGCGATAGAACTTGGAACTACATTATTGTGCCAAGTTTCAAAGAGCTGGCACAATCCGCGTTTGATTTAGAGTTCCAACTACATGTATCCATATAGGAGAAAACAGAGTGAAACCTAAAAATGAAAACGGTTGCTAAAAATGAACGGTTTAACCTAGAAGAACGAAATTTGGTGAGCCAAGTGGGATTGGTGTACTGATCATTACCTGCAAGCATCATCAAGATTGGTGAAAAAATGTTTGCTGAGATTTCAGGAAACTCGTAGTTTTTTGGAAGCTTGGCAACCCCTTTCAATGAAAGTGATTCTCGTCAGTCTCTGCTTGGGGCTACTTCAATATAACACAAACCATAGCCATAGAACTTGGAACTACATTATTGTGCCAAGTTTCAAAGAGCTAGCACAAACCGTGTTTGATTTAGAGTTCCAACTACATGTATCCATATAGGAGAAAACAGAGTGAAACCTAAACATGAAAACGGTTACTGCAAAGGAACGGTTTAACCTAGAAGAACGAAATTTGGTGAGCCAAGTGGGATTGGGGTACTGATCATTACCTGCAAGTATCATCAAGATTGGGTGAAAAAATGTTTGCTGAGATTTCAGGAAACTCGTAGTTTTTTGGAAGCTTGGCAACCCCTTTCAATGAAGTGATTCTCGTCAGTCTCTGCTTGGGGCTACTTCAATAGGACACAAACCATAGCCATAGAACTTGGAACTACATTATTGTGCCAAGTATCAAAGAGCTAGCACAAACCGTGTTTGATTTAGTGTTCCAACTACATGTATCCATATAGGAGAAAACAGAGTGAAAACCTAAACATGAAAACGGTTACTGCAAAGGAACGGTTTAACCTAGAAGAACGAAATTTGGTGAGCCAAGTGGGATTGGTGTACTGATCATTACCTGCAAGTATCATCAAGATTGGGTGAAAAAATGTTTGCTGAGATTTCAGGAAACTCGTAGGTTTTTGGATGCTTGGAAACCAATTTCAATGAATGTGATTCTCGTCAGTCTCTGCTTGGTGCTACTTGAATAGGACACAAACCATAGCGATAGAAATAGGAACTACATTATTGTGCAAATTTCAAAAAGCTAGCACAAACCGTGTTTGATTTAGAGTTCCAACTACATGTATCCATATAGGAGAAAACAGAGTGAAACCTAAACATGAAAACGGTTACTGCAAAGGAACGGTTTAACCTAGAAGAACGAAATTTGGTGAGCCAAGTGGGATTGGATTACTGATCATTACCTGCAAGTATCATCAAGATTGGTGAAAAAATGTTTGCTGAGATTTCAGGAAACTCGTAGGTTTTTGGAATTTGGCAACCCCTTTCAATGAAAGTGATTCTCGTCAGTCTCTGCTTGGGGCTACTTCAGTAGGACACAAACCATAGCCATAGAACTTGGAACTACATTATTGTGCCATGTTTCAAAGAATTAGCACAAACCGTGTTTGATTTAGAGTTCCAACTACATGTATCCATATAGGAGAAAACAGAGTGAAACCTAAACATGAAAACGGTTACTGCAAAGGAACGGTTTAACCTAGAAGAAGATATTTGGTGAGCCAAGTGTGATTGGATTACTGATCATTACCTGCAAGTATCATCAAGATTGGGTGAAAAAATGTTTGCTGAGATTTCAGGAAACTCGTACTTTTACGGAAGTCTGGCAACCCCTTTCAATGAAAGTGATTCTCGTCAGTCTCTGCTTCGGGCTACTTCAATAGGACACAAACCATAGCGATAGAACTTGGAACTACATTATGTGCCAATTTTCAAAGAGCTAGCACAAACCGTGTTTGATTTAGAGTTCCACCTACATGTATCCATATAGGAGAAAACAGAGTGAAACCTAAACATGAAAACGGTTACTGCAAAGGAACGGTTTAACCTAGAAGAAAGAAATTTGGTAAGCCAAGTGGGATTGGTGTACTGATCTTTACCTGCAAGTATCGTGAAATTTGCTGAGATTTCAGGAAACTCGTAGTTTTACAGAAGCTTGGCAACCTTTCAATGAAAGTGATTCTCGTCAGTCTCTGCTTAGGCTACTCACAAGAAAGTTTTAAAGAGCTAGCACAAACCGTGTTTGATTTAGAGTTCCAACTACATGTATCCATATAGGAGAAAACAGAGTGAAACCTAAACATGAAAACGGTTACTGCAAAGGAACGGTTTCCTAGAGAATCGGATGAATTTAAGGAAACTCGTAGTTTTTTGGAAGCTTGGCAACGACCTACATTATTGTGCCATGTTTCAAAGAGCTAGCCCAAACCGTGTTTGATTTAGAGTTCCAACTACATGTATCCATATAGGAGAAAACAGAGAGAAACCTAAACTCGCAAGGAAGTTTAACCTAGAAGAACGAAATTTGGTGAGCCAAGTGGGTGGATTACGAAAGATTGGGTGAAAAAATGTTTGCTGAGATTTCAGGAAACTCGTAGTTTTTTGGAAGCTTGGTAACCAATTTCAATGAATGTGATTCTCGTCAGTCTCTGCTTGGCGCTATTCAATAGGACACAAACCATAGCGATACAACTTGGAGCTACATTATTGTGCAAGC